>NC_058411.1:45679344-45737323 GCF_002201575.2 Neomonachus schauinslandi
TATATATATATATATATATATATATATATATATATATATATATAGGGAGGGAGTAAGAACATTTAAGTTCTACTCTCTTAGCAAATTTCAATTATATAGTGTTCACAACTACAGTCACCATGTTATACGTTAGATCCTCAGACCTTATTTATTCATCTTACAGCTGAAAGTTTCTTTCCTTTTCCCAATCTCTTCCTATTTCCCCCAACACTGAGTCCCGGGCAACCACTTTTCTACTCTGGTTCTGTGAGTTTGACTTTTTGATTTTTCACATAAGTGATACCATGTAGTATTTGTCTTTCGTCGTCTGGCTTATTTCACTTGGCGTAATGCCCTCAGAGTCCATCCATGTTGTAGCAAAGAGCAGGATTTTCTTCTTTCTCATGACTGAATAATATTCCATTGTATATGTACCACATCTTAGGTTGTTTCCGTATTTGGCTATTGCAAATAATGCTGCAATAAACACGGGAGTGCATATATCTCTTCACTGTCTTGTTTTCATCTCTTTTGGATAAATACCCAGAAGTAGGACTGCTGGATCAGATGGTAGTTCTATTTCAGTTTTTTGAGGAACCACCTTGCTGTTTTCCATAGTGGTTGTACCAATTTACATTCTCACTAACAGTGTACAAGGGTCCCTTTTCTTTACATTTGTTATCTTTTGTCTTTTTGATACTAGTCATTTTAACAGGGTTGAGGTGGTATCTCATTGTGGTTTTGTTTTGCATTCTCTAATTTCCCTAGTGATGTGGAACATCTTTTCTTATGTCTGTTGGCCATATGTGTCGTCTTTGTAAAAATGTCTATTCAGTTCCTCTGCCAATTTTTAAATTGGATTGTGTTCTTTGCTGTTATGTGTGTTCTTTAGTTATTTTGGATATAAACCCCTTATCAGATAGATGATTTGCAAATATTTTCTCTCATTCCAAAAGTTGCCTTTTCATTTAGTTGATGGTTTCCTTTGCTATGCAGAAGCTTTTTAATTTGATGTAGTCCACTTATTTATTTTTATTTATGTTACTTTTCCTTTTGGTGTCATACAAATTTTAAGTAGTAGTAATTTTTTTTATTTTAAAAGTAATTGATGTCCATTGAAGCAAATACAGAAAAATAAACATTGTGATATTTTGGCATTTTTCTTCAGTTCCTTTTTCTGTACTTTTATATTTTTAAAATGCAGCCTGAAATGTTACAGATAATTTTCAGTGCATTCACCAACAATATTTTCTGTTAGGTTTTCTAGATGTATGGCTTGTGTTACATTTAATGTCTGTGAACAGAGTTCACATAAATACACACTATCTATTGTTCAAATTCATCAAATGAAAAGACATTTTTAATTCATTTGAAAAATTACAAGAATGAGGCAATGTACATTTTTTTTTTCCCATGAAGAGTTCACCAACAGTACAACATACTGCTTAAGACAAAATTTTCCCAGAGCTTTGTAGGTATCTCAGAGTAAAACAGTATTTTCCACAGTGTGGAATGTGCTGTTTTAGGAAACCTAGGTATCTTAAAAGTTATGGTTTCTGTGTATGACCAAAACTTTTAAAAAATGTTTTGAATTTGAAATTAACCCCTTCTCTTTGTTCCTGAGGAAAAACAACTTTATTTGGAGAAGTATTTATTATAAATATTTTATATTTTGTAACCATTTAATTTTTAAGTTGACATGTGATCAGATACTTGGCTCAGCTTTGGAAGGAACCTGTTGATTATATCAAACCCAAATTGACAGATCTTTGAACTATAACTGGTTTTCATGAAAATAGTCATTGACTGCCTTTTTTTTTTTTGCCCTAAGAGAAACACAGTGCCCACATTAAAAGAAACTCATTAAGAATCTGATTACTAATAACATAGTTATAGACCTCTTGGTTTTTAAGATCTCTTTTTATAAAATAAACTTAATGACATGATACTATATTTAAAGTTTAATGTTCCACAACCTTTTATTTTCATAATTTTGTTATAGAGAGAAATATTAACGTGTTCAGTTGCTCCCTTTTGCAGAAAGAATACTCCTGTGGGAAGAGGAATCTTGGAGGCATATTTTGATGCTCTGCCTCCCCTTCCTCTTCTTGTTATGGTCAATCTGCATTCAGGTGGCCAAGTATTTGCATTTCCTTCAGACCAGGCTATCACTGAACAAAACCTTTTATTGTGGCTGAAGAAACTGGAAGCAGGACTTGAGAGTCACATCAGTAAGTTTCCTGTTTTAATACACGCAGTTATGTGTTTTCATAGATTTTTAAACTTGAATTATAGCTAATACATGCTAGAATGAGTTGAATTGTAATGTTTATATCTTAAATATTAATATGTTATAGCATTGTCCATGGAACAATCTTCTCTGTGGTATTTATTACCCCCGAGAAAATAAGTACCATTACATTTTATTAAATTTAATGACAGTAATAACATTTATTGAATGCTGAATAGGTGTCTAGCACAATGCTAAGTGATTCACATGTGTTAACTCATTTAATTCTCCTAAGAGTCATAGGAAGTATTGTTACCTGTAGAAGAGTTAGGTAACTAGTTCAAAGTTAAATAACCAGTAAATAAGGAAGCTTGGATTCCAACCTGCATCTCTTTTACTCCAGAGCCAGAATTTTGAACCATAACAAAATAGATCTTGGTCAATTTATGATGCTGGCTTATGATATGTCATAGTCTCTACTTTTCTAAAACATATGTGAATTTATGTACAATTGTGGTAACAGGCCTGTTGCTATAATTCAAATAAGAAGTAATAAACTAGATCATTAGTATATTGAGGAAATAGTGTGAAATTTGATGTAATGAAAAATCTCCTGAGATACTAACCAAGGATTTTGTTATTGGATACCAGATGAACTATATTTTGACATTGTTCCATGACAGAGTCCTGAAATAGGGGGTGTGTGTATATAAATATGTATGTGTATATATACACACACACAGTTCTTGTGTACAAACTCCAATTCAGTGTTATATTGTCTCTCAGCCAGCTTGCATAGTGTGAATCTATCATTATATTTAATCAGATACCTAATTTAAGTGTCAATCATTGCAGCACACCTGTTCTTCCCAGGTGGTCTGCTTCATTTCTGTTAAGTTAGGCAGTTTTAACGATGTTTAACTTGCCCATGGATGATATTTTTATATTGAAATATAATTCACATACCATAAAATTCATCCTTTTAAAGTGTACAATTCAGTAGTGTTTAGTGTATTCACAAGGTCATGCAACCATTACCACTGTTGAATTCCAGAACATTTCATCACCCCAAAAAGAAACCCCCTACCCATTAGCAGTCACTCTCTCTTCTCCTTCCCTCCACTCCCTGACAATATACTTTATGTCTTGGTAGATTTACCTATTCTAGACAATTTATATAAATGGAATCATATGTGGCCTTTGGATCTGGCTTTTTCACTTAGTATCTAAGTTTTCAAGGATCATTGATGTTAAACATGAATCAATAGTTCATTTCTTTTTATGGATGAATAATATTTCATTGTATGGTTATACCACATTTGTTTATCCACCAGTTGGATATTTGGGTTGCCTCCACATTTTGGCTATTATAAATAGTGCTGCTATGAACATTCCTGTACATGTTTTTTTTTTTTTTTTTTTTGGTCTGTCCTTACGCCAGTACCACACTGTCTTGAATGCTACAGCTTTATAGTTGGCTTTAAATTGGGAAATTTGATCCTCCAACTTTGTTCTTTATTTCCAAGATGATTCTGGATGCTGTTGGCATCCAGATAATGCTGATGGCATTATTAGGTCTTAATTTTAATATTTTCCTAGGAAATGTGAAAAATAAATTAACTATATTGTTTAAGACGTAATCTGGAAGGAGGTCTTTCTGTGTTGTTACCACTCATCTCTGACTCACTCATTCTGGTCACATGGTATGGGGTCCTTTAAGTTGTAGGTTTTGAGCTCTTGAGACACTCTGTGTTCACTTCTCTATCTGCATTGCTATTTTTTTTTTTTTAAAGATTTTATTTATTTGATAGAGAGAGACACAGTCAGAGAGGGAACACAAGCAGGGGGAGTGAGTGAGGGAGAAGCAGGCTTCCCGCTGAGCAGGGAGCCCGATGCGGGGCTCGATCCCAGGACTCCAGGATCATGACCTGAGCCGAAGGCAGACGCTTAACGACTGAGCCACCCAGGCGCCCCTGCATTGCTATTTTATAGGCTTGAATGAGGTGTAATCATTTTGTAGTTATGGTGTGACAATTGAAGGAGAGAGAAAGAGTTTCCCAGACAAACAAAAGTTAAAGGAGCTCATCACCAGTAAGCCAGCCTTACAAGAAATGTTAAAGGGAATTATTTAAGTGGAAAAGAAAAGGCCATGACCAGAAGAAGATTATGAAAGAAAAAAATCTCACCGTTAAAAGCAAACATAAAGATAGTGGATCAGTCACTTATAACTAGTATGAAGATTAAAAGACAAAAGTAGTAAAATCAGCCATCTCTAAATTAATTAATTGATACACAAAAAGATGTAAAATATGACACCAAAGACAGAAAACTGGGGTGTGGGGGAAATAGTAAAAATGTAGTGCTTTTAGAATGTTTTCAAACTTAAGTGACCATCAACTTAAAATGGACTGCTATATACATAGTCGTGATAACCACAAACCAAAAATCTGTAATAGATACTCAAAAAATAAAGAGAAAGGAATCCAAACATAACACTAAAGAAAGTCATCAAATCACAAGGGAAGAGGACAAGAGAAGGAACATAGAAGGACTACAGAAACAGCCAGAAAACCATTAATAAGGGGTGCGTCTGGGTGGCTCAGTTGTTAAGCGTCTGCCTTCGGCTCAGGCCCTGATCGAGCCCCACATCGGGCTCCCTGCTCAGCGGGAAGCCTGCTTCTCCCTCTCCCACTGTGTCTCTATCAACTAAATAAATAATATCTTTAAAAAGAAACCATTAATAAAATGGCAATAAATATACACTTATCAATAATTGCTTTATTTATAAAGATTTTATTTTTTTTTAAGATTTTATTTATTGGTCAGAGAGAAAGAGAGCACACAAGCAGAGGGAGCAGCAGGTAGAGGGAGAAGCAGGCTCCCCTCTGAGCAAGGAGCCTGATATGGGACTTGATCCCAGAACCCTGGGATCATGACCTGAGCCAAAGGCAGAAGCTTAGCCAACTGAGCCACCCAGGCATCCCTAAAGATTTTAAGTAATTTCCACACCCAACATGGGGCTTGAACTCACAACCCCAAGATCATGAGTCGCATGCTGTACTGACTGAGCCAGCCAGGCACCCCTTATTAATAATTATTTTAAGTATAAGTAGGCTAAATGCGCCAATCAAAAGATGAAATAACAAGACCCATCTATATGCTTCCTACAAGAGACTCACTTCAGACTTAAAGATACATACAGACTAAAAGTGAAAGGATGAGAAAAGATATTTCATGCAAATGGAAATGAAAAGAAAGCTGGGGTAATAATACTTATATCAGGCAATATAAACATTAAAACAAAGACTAACAAGAGATAGTGAAGGGCGTAACAATAATAAAGGGATCAATCCAACAAGAAGATACAACAGTTGTAAATATCTAGGCACCCAATATAGGAGCACCTAATTATATAAAGCAAATATTAACAGACATAAAGGGAGGGGTGCCTGGGTGGCTCAGTTGGTTAAGCATCTGCCTTCAGCTCAGGTCCTGATCCCAGAGTCCTGGGATTGAGCCCCATATCAGGCTCCCTGCTCAGCACGGGGGGAGGAGAGGGAGGGGGTGCTCTGCTTCTCCCTCTGCCTCTGCCCTTCCCCCTCTGCTCGTATTCTCTCACTTTCTCAAATAAATAAAATCTTAAAAAAAAAAAAACAGACATAAAGGGAGAAATTGACAGTAATTCAATACTGGTAGGGGACTTTAACACCCCAATACATCAATGGATAGAGAACACCCAGACTGAAAATCAATAGAGAAAACAGTGGCTTTGAATGACATATTAGGTCAGATGGACTTAACAGATATATAGAGAACATTTCATCCTAAAACAGCAGAATACACATTCTTTGCAAGTACACATGGAATATTCTCCGGGATAGATCAGAGGTTAGGCCACAAAACAAGTCTCAATAAATTCAAAAAGTTTGAAATCATATGCATTTTTTTCCCCCACTACAATGGTATGGAACTAGAAATTAATCAGAAGAAAAAAAAAAGCTGGAGAAAAACCCCACAAACACATAGAGGTTAAACAGCATGTCATTAACCAATGGGTCAACAAAGAAATCAAAGAGGAAATAAAAAAATACCTGCAGACAAATGAAAATGGACACACATCAGTTCAAAATCTTCGGGAGGCAGCAAAAACACTTCTAAGAGGGCAGTCTATAGCAATAGAGGCCTCCTTCAAGAAACAAGAAAAATCTCAAACAATCTAACCTTATACCTAAAAGAGCTAGAAAAAGAACAAAGCCCAAAGTTATAGAAGGAAGGAACTAATAAAGATTAGAATGGAAAGAAATGATTAGAGACTAAAAAAAAAATCAATGAAACTAAGATTTGGTTCTTTAAAAAGATAAACAAATTGATAGACCTTTATCCAGACTCAAGCAGGAAAAAGGACTCAAATATACTCAGAGATGAAAGAGAAGTTATAACCAACACCACAGAAGTACCAAGGACTGTAAGAAACTACCATGAAAAATTATATGCTACAAAATTGTACAACCTAGAAGAAATGGATACATTCCTAGAAACTTACAAACTTCCAAGACTGAATCAGGAAGAAACAGAAAGTCTGAAAAAAACAGTTACTCATACCAATATTGAATCAATAATCAAAAACTTCCAACAAAAAAAGTCCTAGACCAGAAGGCTTCACAGGTGAATTCTACCAAACATTTAAAGAAGAATTAATATACCATACTCATGGATTGGAAGAATTAATATTGTTTATATGTCCATACTACAAAGCAATCTACAGATTCAGTGCAGTCCTTATTAGAATACCAAGGATATCTTCACAGAACTAAAATTTGTATGAAACAACAAAAGACTTCCAAAGCAATCTTGAGAAAGAAGAACAAAGCTGGAGGTATCACAATCCTAGTTTTCAAACAGTATTACAAAGCTATATTAATCAAAAACAGAATGGTACTGGTACAAAAATAGACACGTGGATCAATGGAACTGAAGAGAGCCTAGCAATAAACCCACACTTAAAAGGTTAATCTATAGCAAATGAGGCCATAATATACAATGGGAAAAGACAGTTTCTTTAATAAATGGTGTTGGGAAAACTGGACATCTACATGGAAAAGAATGAAACTGGATCACTTTCTTATACCATACACAAAAATAAATTAAAAATAGACTAAATACCTAAATATAAGAACTGAAATCATAAAACTTAATCTTAAAGGAAAACATAGGCAGTAAACTCTTGGACATCAGCCTTAGCAATATTTTTCTGGATGGTCCTGAGGCAAGGGAAACAAAAGCAAAAACAGAGTTGGTACTGTATCAACCTAAAAAGCTTTTGCACAGCAAAGGAAACCATCAACAAAATGAAAAGACAACCTACTTAATGGGAGAAGATATTTGCAAATGATATATCCAATAAGGGGCTAATATCTAAAATGTATAAAGAACACATATACCTCAACACCAAGAAAACCAATAATCCTGTTTAAAAATGGGCAGAGGATCTTCCTAAGAAGACATACAGGTGGCCAAGAGACGCATGAAAAGATGTTCAGCATCACTCATCATCAGGGAAATACAAATCAAAACCACAATGAGATATCACCTCATACTAGTCAGAATGGCTAATATCAAAAAGACAAGAAATAGTAAGTGTTGGCAAGCATGTGGAGAAAAGAGAACCCTTATGGACTGTTGGTGGGAATGTAAATTGGTACAGCTACTGTGGAAAAGTGTATGGAGGTTCCTCAAGAAATTAAAAGTAGAAATACCGTGTGACTTAGTAATTCCACTTCTGAGTATTTACACAAAGAAATTGAGAACACTAATTTGAAAAGATCTATGCACCCCTATGTTTACTGTAGCATTATTTACAAGAGCAAAGACATGGACACAACACAAGTGTCCATTGATAGATGAATGGAAAAAGAAGGTGTGATATTTATACTAAACAATGGGATATTCCTCAGCCATAAAAAAGAATGAAATCTTGCCATTAGTCACAGCATAGGTGGACGTAGAGTATTATGCTAAGTGAAATAAGACAGAGGAACACAAATACTGTATGATATTATGTATACATGGAATCTAAAAAACAAAACAAATGGACAAAACAGAAACAGACACAGGAACTAGTGGTTTTCAGAGGGGAGGGGAGTGGAGGATGGGTGGACAAAATAGGGGAAGGGAATTAAGAGGTACAAACTTCAGTTATAAGTCATGGGGATGAAAAGTACATCTTAGGGAATATAGTTAATATGCCATTTTTGTTTGGTGACAGTAACTAGACATACGGCAATCATTTCATATATATATGAATGTCAAATCATTCTGTTGTATACCTGAAGCTAATATTGTGTTGTCAACAGTACTTCAATTAAAAAAATAAAAATAATAAAAAAGGTGGTGATGTTCAAAGATACAAAAACCTGAGCTCATAATCCAACCCCCTTGATTATTTAATGGTGTGGCTCTAGGCAAGTCTTTGTTTCTTCCTCTGCAACTGTAAAGTGAGATTAATAGTTCCTACTCTATATCATATACTTATTTTAATTTTTTTAAAGCTTTTTAAAATTTATTTATCTGAGAGACAGAATGAGCACAAGCAAGGGGAGGGGCAGAGGGAGAGGGAGAAGCAGACTCCCTGCTGAGTAGGGAGCCAGACATGGGGTTTAATCCCAGGACCCTGAGATCATGACCTGAGCCGAAGGCAGATGCTTAACCAACTAAGCCACCCAGGCGCCCCTCACATACTTATTTTAAAAATCAAGTAAAATTATGTATGTAAAGATACTTTGTAAGGTGTGAAATCTAAAGTATTATCATCAGTCTTACAGAGATCTTTTCTACAAGGAGTATTTGTAGGGCTTTGATTCCTCAACTCAAATCATTACCAAGAGGAAAGAACCAGAATTATTATTATTACTATTTTTTAGTTTCCTGAGAGATTAGAGTATCTTCCATTGTAATTTTGTTAATGCCTTTGTTAACTCTTTGAGGGGTTTCCATTATTTCTTTGTATCAGTGTTCCTATTCTTAAATTATCCCTGCAGCCTCTGCAGCAGGAAAGAAGCAAACTGAGCAGTACTTTTATGTATTGGGTCCTGTCTTCTGTGCCAACAGGACCTGGTCTTACCACACTTTGAGAGACAGATTGGACTGTGGGGTGTTGTAGCTACTCCCAGAAAAGCCTGAATCTGTGATTTGGTGCCATGTGTATCTGCTTTACCATGCTTGCTGCACATCTTAATTTATGTGAAATTGTAACCATTGGCTGTTGTTATTCGAGATTTCCATTTAACTTTCAAGTTCTCAGACCGTTCTCGGTCTTGATTTTCTCATTTATAAAATTGGGATAAAAATTATACTTACTGCATGGGGTTGTAAAGATTAAAAGAATAATGCCTGGTACAAAGTAAAGGTTCAATAAATGTTAGCTGTTATTACTATCAATACTAATTTGATAATAAAGCATTTATTATTCATATATGATGACAATACAGTTTTATTTGCAATTGAAAACATCCAGGACCTTTGCATAGTTTTCTTAGCAAATAATTAGCAGAACTGAGATGCCTGCTTTCAGACATTTTGCCATCATGTCAGACCACTAGGCTGCAGTGCTTACCTTAAAAAATAAATATGCTAAGTATTTGTTACACTTTAAGTTGGACTTTCCTTAAAGATACTTTAATGTTGGGGTGCCTGGGTGGCATAGTCGGTTAGGCATCTGCCTTCAGAAACTCAGGTCATGATCTCAGGGTCACTGCTCAGTGTGGAGTCTGTTTCTCCCTCTCCTTCTGCCTCTCCCCACCATTCATGCACGTTCTATCTCTCACTCATTCTCTCAAATAAATAAATAAAATCTTTAAAAAAAAGATACTTTATCTGCATGTTGCAAACTATAAACAGTTATTCTTACTCTTACTATTCCTTATATTTAAGAAAATATTTTATTTCCTGGTTACTTTTTTTAAAGATTTTATTTATTTATTTGACAGAGAGACACAGTGAGAGAGGGAACACAAGCAGGGGAGTGGGAGAGGGAGAAGCAGGCTCCCTGCTGAGCAAGTAGCCAGATGCAGGACTCGATCCCAGGACCCTGGGATCATGACATGAGCTGAAGGTAGACGCTCAATGACTGAGCCACCCAGGCGCCCCTTTCCTGGTCACTTTTGAATCTGCTAATCCAGCAATAGTGATTTAAAACATCAAGTATAGATGTAGCCTAAACTTAATACCCTCCTAATGTACACGTACTAGGATTTCATATAATTGAGTCTACATGAGGAAATTATATATCCAGTATAGATAAACTGGAGAGAGGGGAAGACAGCCACACACCAGTCCAACTTCAGCCCCAGCAGTGGGATAGGGGCAGACATCCAATCTGACTGCAGACCCTGCCAGAACAGAAGCTTCTCAGGGGACAACACAGGGAAGTGCCCCATGCTACTGTATCTCTGGCAAATACCTGGTCCTACTCAAGCCCATTGTGGCCCCAGAATGTCCCACTAACAACACAGGGATTAATACCTGTCCACCACTGGCAAAGAGCCATTGCAGATGACTGCACTGAGGCGAAAGCAGCTCAACAACAATAGTAGGACACAAGCAACACACATAGGAGACATCTGTGAAGCGCCAGGTTCTGATGAACAATGGACATTGGAGTGCAGAGCACTACAAGACCTCTTTTTCATAAAGCCACTATTTTCAAGAGCAGGAGACATAGCTGACTTTACTAACACATTGAAACAGTTCAACAAAATGAGGAGTCAGAGGAATACGTCCCAAATGAAGGAATAGGACAAAATCACAGCAGGAGAGCTAAACAAAATGGAAATGTCATATGCCTGAGAGAGAATTTAAAGTAATGGTCATAAAGATACTTGCTGGACTTGAGAAGAGTGGAGGACCTCAGTAAGACTTTTAACAGAGATGTAAAACATAGAAAAGAACCAGTCAGAGATGAAGAACTCAATAACTGAAATTAAAAATACACTAGATGGAATAAATAGTAGACTATAGAGAAAACAGAAGAATGGATTGGCAACTTGGAGGACAGAGTAATGGAAAGCAATTAAGCTAAACAGGAGAGAGAAAAAAATAATAAAAAATGAAAATAGACTTAGGGAACTCAGACACCATCAAGTATAATAACGTTTGCATTATAGGGACCCCAGAAAGAGAAGGGGGAGAGAAAGGGCAGAAAATCTATTTGAAGAAATAATAGTTGAAAAATTCCTGAATCTGGGGAAGGAAACAGAAATCTAGATCCAGGGGGCACAAGAGCCCCCAACAAAATCAACCCAAAGACGTACACACTAAGACACATAGTAATGAAAATGGCAAAAAGTAGTAATAAGAGAATTTTCAAAGCAGCAAGAGGGAAACCCTGTAAGGCTATCAACAGATTTTTCAGCAGGAACTTTGAATATATCATGCCACTCCCTTGTAGCCTGCAAAGTGCTGAAAGAAAAAAATCGGCAGCCAAGAATATCTGGCAAGGCTATCATTTAGAATAGAAGGAGAGAGAGTTTCCCAGACAAAAGTTAAAAGAATTCATGACCTAAAGGGGACTCTTTGAATGGAAAGGAAAGACCATAAACAGGAGTAAGAAGAGTGGGAAGCACAAAAGCAGTAAAATTAAGTATATCTGTAAAATCAGTGGAGGGGTGGGGAAAAGATGGCAGAGGAATAGGGGACCCTATTCCAACTGGTCCCCGGAATTGAGTTGGGTATCTACCAGACCACTCTGAACAGACCACTCTGAAATCAGCCTGAGATGTAAGAAGATAGCTCTGGATCTCTACAAACAGAATATCGCAGGTGGTTGGTTTCAAGGTACTAAGTGGGGGACCGTGATTCCACACGCAGATATCAGAGGATAAACATAAGGGGGGAGGGAGCTGAGCCATGGGGATCCTACACCGCTGGTGAGCGATAGCCTCCCGCGCTGGGGATAGGGCACAGATTCGCAGACTTGTGGCGATGGAGAAAGGAATTTAGGGCAGCCCCCCAGACAGAAACCCGGAATGGTGGGGCCACGTGTGCGAACTGGGGGTGGCTGGCAGTTTCAGAAGCACAAAGGGCCCCAACATGGAGGCGAGGACTGGGAGCATTGCTGAGGGGTGCACAATCCAGGACGCTGCAGTTTATAGCAGCACAGACAGAAATGGAGATGTGTGTGGCCTGGAGAGCTCACTAAAGAACAGACTGCAATCTCTTTGCTCTGAGGCAGAAGGTTGGAAATGATCTCTCCTGCTCTGACTCTAGGAAGGGACGCAGAAAGCCACCAGGGAAAGCCGCCAGAGAACAAAAGCCCCCAAAAACCGGTTTTCACTGAGCCCATCCCCCACCACAGGGGGAAGGGCAACTCTGCCCAAACAGGGTTGCCTGAATAGCAGTGCAGCAGACCCCTCCCCCAGAAGACAGGCTGGGAGAACAAGAGAACAGCAACCCTAAGGTCCCTAGAAAACAGGTGCATCTTGCTTGGGTTGTGGTCAATAATTTGGACTCTATACATTCCCTCAACCACCCCTCAACCAGAATGATTAGGAGGAACCCCCAAAATAGGAAAGACTCAGACACTGTGACCTCTGCCACAGATTTACAAATGAATTCAGATATAACCAAGATGTCGGAGATGGAATTCAGGGTAGCAATTGTGAAGACAGTAGCTAGAATGGAGAAATTGATTAATGGCAACATAGAGTCTCTAAGGGCAGAAATGAAAGCTGAATTGGCAGAACTTAAAAATGCTATCAATGAGATCCAATCTAATCTAGATAATCTAACAGCTAGGGTAAGCGAGGCAGAAGAATGAATTAGTGATCTGGAAGACCAGTTAATAGACAAGAAGGAAAAAGAGGTGGCCAGGGAAAAACAACTCAGAATCCATGAAAATAGAATCAGAGAAATAAGTGACACCATGAAACGTTCCAATGTCAGAATTATTGGGATCCCTGAGGGGGTGGAGAGAGAGAGAGGACTAGAAGATATATTTCAGCAAATCGTAGCTGAGAACTTCTCTAATCTGGGGAATGAAACAAACATTCGTGTCCTATAGGCAGAGAGGACCCCTCCCAAGATCAAGGAAAACAGGCCAACACCCCAGCATGTAATAATAAAACTCGCAAATCTTAGAACCAAGGAAACCATCTTAAGGGCAGTTAGGGGGAAGAGATTCCTTACGTACAGAGGGAGGAACATCAGAATAACGTCAGACCTATCCACAGACACCTGGAAGACAGAAAGGACTGGCCAGGGTACTAAATGAGAAGAACATGCAGCCAAGAATACTTTATCTGGCAAGGCTGTCATTTAGAATGGATGGAGAGATGCAGAGCTTCCAAGGCCAGCAGAAACTGAAAGAATATGTGACCACTAAGCCAGCCCTGCACGAAATATTAAGGGGGGGATTCTATAAAAGGAGAAAGACCCCAAGAGTGATTTAGAACAGAAATTTACAGAGAATCTATAAAAACAAGGTCATCACAGGCAACATGATGACAATAAATTCATATATTTCAACAATCACTCTCAACATGAACGGCATAAATGCTACCATAAAATGGCACAGGGTTGCAGACTGGATAAAAAGACAGGATCCACCCATATGCTGTCTACAAGAGACACATTTTGAACCTAAAGATACATCCAGACTGAAAGTGAAGGGATGGAGTTCCATCTTCCATGCCAACGGACCTCAAAAAAAAGCTGGGGTAGCAATTCTTGTATCAGAAAAATTAGATTTTAAACTAAAGACTGTAGTTAGAGACACAGAAGGACACTATATCATTCTTAAAGGGTCTATCCAACAAGAAGATCTAACAATTGTAAATACCTATGCCCCCAACATGGGAGCAGCCATCTACATAAGCCAACTGTTAACCAAAATAAAGAGTCATATTGATAACAATACGTTAATTGTAGGAGACCTCAACACTCCACTCTCAGCAATAGACAGATCATCTAAGCAGAAAATCAACAAAGAAACAAGAGCTTCGAATGACCCATTGGACCAGATGGACCTCATAGATATATACAGAACATTCCACCCTAAAACAACAGAATACTCATTCTTGTCGAGTGTACATGGAACTTTCTCCAGAATAGACCACATACTGGGTCACAAATTAGGTCTCAATCGATACCAAAAGACTGATATTATTTCCTGCATATTGTTAAACCATAATGCTTTAAAACTGGAACTCAATCACAAGAAAAAATTTGGCAGAAATTCAAATACTTGGAAGCTAAAAGACCACTCTGCTCAAGAATGTTTGGGTCAACCAGGAAATCAAGAAGAACTTAAACAATTCCTGGAAACCAATGAGAACAAAAACACATCGGTCCAAAACCTATGGGAACTGCAAAGGCAGTCCTAATGGGAAAATACATGGCCATCCAAGCCTCACTCAAAAAAATAGAAAAATCCCGAATTCACCAACTAATTTTACACCTTAAAGAGATAGAGAAAAAGCAACAAACGATGCCTAAGCCACGCATTAGAAGAGAAATAATTGAGATTAGAGCAGAGATCAATGATTTAGAAACCAGAAACACAGTAGATAGATCAATGAAACTAGAAACTTGTTCTTTGAAAGAATTAATGAGATTGATAAACCACTGGCCAGACTTATCCAAAAGAAAAGAGAAAGGACCCAAATTAATAAAATTATGATGAAAGGGGAGAGATCACGACTAACACCAAGGAAATAGAAACAATTATTAGAAATTATTATCCACAACTACAATGGAATATTACTCAGCCATCAGAAAGGATGAATACCCAATTTTTACATCAACATGGATGGGACTGGAGGAGATTATCCTAAGTGAAATAAGTCAAGCAGAGAAAGTCAATTATATGGTTTCATTTATTTGTAGAACATAAGGAATAGCATGGAGGACATTAGGAGAAGGAAGGGAAAAATGAAGTGGGGAAATTGGAGGGAGAGATGAACCATGAGAGACTATAGACTCTTAGAAACAAACAGGGTTTTAGAGGGGAGAGGGATGGGGGGGATGGGTTAGCCCGGTGATGTGTATTAAGGAGGGCACATACTGCATGGAGCACTGGGTATTAATACGAAAACAATGGATCGTGGATCACCACATCAAAAACTAATGATGTATTGTATGGTGACTAACATAACATAATAAAATTTTAAAAATTTTTAAAAGGAAAAAAAAACTACAAAAAAAAATTATTATCAACAACTATATGCCAAAAAATTGAGCAACCTGGAAGAAATGGATGCCTTCCTGGAAACCTATAAACTGCCAAGACTGAAACAGGAAGAAATTGACAACGTGAATAGGACAATAACCAGTAACAAGATTGAAGCAGTGATCAAAAACCTCCCAAAAAACAAGAGTCCAGGGCCTGATGGATTCCCTGGGGAATTCTACCAAACATTCAAAGAAGAAATAATACCTATTCTCCTGAAGCTGTTTCAAAAAATAGAAACAGAAGGAAAGCTTCCAGACTCATTCTATGAGGCCAGCATTACCTTAATCCCCAAACCAGCCAAAGACCCCATCAAAAAGGAGAATTTCAGACCGATATCCCTGATGAATATGCATTCCAAAATCCTCAACAAAATCCTAGCCAATAGGATCTAACAATACATTAAAAGGGTCATCCACCAGGACCAAGTGGGATTTACCCCCAGGATGCAAGGGTGGTTCAACATTTGCAAATCAATCAATGTGATAGAACACATTAATAAGAGGAGAGAGAAGAACCATATGGTTCTCTCAATTGATGCAGAAACAGCATTTGACAAAATCCAGCATCCTTTCCTGATTAAAACTCTTCAGAGTTTAAGGACAGAGGGAACATTCCTCAAGTTCATAAAATCCATCTATGAAAAACCCACAGCGAATATCATCCTCAATGGGGAAAAGCTGAGAGCCTTTCCCTTAAAATCAGGAACACGACAAGGATGCCCACTCTCGCCACTATTGTTCAACATAGTACTAGATGTCCTAGCAAAAGCAATCAGACAACAAAAAGAAATAAAAGGTATTCAGATTGGCAAAGAAGTCAAACTCTCTCTCTTCGCAGATGACATGATACTTTATGTGGAAAATCCAAATGACTCCACCCCCAAATTACTAGAACTCATAACAGCAATTCAGTAATGTGGCAGGATACAAAGTCAATGCACAGAAATCCGTTGCTTTCTTATACACTAACAATGCAACTGTAGAAAGAGAAATTAGAGAAACGGTTCCATTACAATAGCACCAAAACCCATAAGATACCTCAGAATAAACCTAACCAAAGAGGTAAAGGATCTATACTCTAGGAATTACACAACACTCATGAAGGAAATTGAAGAAGACACAAAAAGTTGGAAAAACATTCTATGCTCATGGATCAGAAGAATGAACATTCTTAAAATGTCTGTGCTACCCAGAGCAATCTATACCTTCATCACCATCCCGATCAAAGATCCAATGACATTTTTCAAAGTGCTGGAACAAACAATCCTAAAATTTGTATGGAATCAGAAAAGACCCCAAATCGCCAAGGAAATGTTGAAAAAGAAAAAGCTGGGGGCATCACGTTGCTGGATTTCAAGCTATATTACAAAGCAGCAATCACCAAGACAGCATGGTACTGGCACAAAAACAGATATATAGACCAATGGAACAGAATAGAGAACCCAGATATGGACCCTCAACTCTAGTGTCAAATAATCTTTGACAAAGCAGGAAAAAATATGCAATGGAAAAGACAGTCTCTTCAATAAATGGTGCTGGGAAAATTGGATAGCCACATGCAGAAGAATGAAACTAGACCGTTCTCTAACCCCATACACAAAGATAAACTCCAAATGGATGAAAGACCTCAATGTGAGACAGGAATCCATCAAAATCCTAGAGGAGAACATAGGCAGTAACCTCTTTGACATGGGCCACAGCAACTTCTTTCAAGATACATCTCCAAAGGCTAGTGAAACAAAAGCAAAATGAACTTTTGGGACTTCGTCAAGATAAAAAGCTTCTTCATCAATATAAAAAGCTTCTGCAAAGGAAACAGTCAACAAAACAAAGAGGCAAGCCACAGAATGGGAGAAGATATTTGCAAATGACACTATAGATAAAGGGCTGGTATCCAAGATCTATAAAGAACTTCTTAAACTCAACACCCCAAAAACAAATAATCAGGTCAAAAAATGGGCAGAAGACATGAACAGACACTTCTCCAACGAAGACATACAAATGGCTAACAGACACATGAAAAAATGTTCATCATCATTAGCCATCAGGGAAATTCAAATCAAAACCACATTGAGATACCACCTTACACCAGTTAGGATGGCAAAAATTGACAAGGCAAGAAACAACAAATGTTGGAGAGGTTGTGGAGAAAGGGGAACCCTCTTCCACTGTTGGTGGGAATGCAGGTTAGTACAGCCACTTTGGAAAACAGGGTGGAGGTGCCTCAAAAAATTAAAAATAGAGCTACCCTATGACCCAGCAATTGCACTACTGGGTATTTACCCCAAAGACACAGATGTAGTGAAAAGAAGAGCCATATGCACCCCAATGTTCATAGCAGCAATGTCCGCAATAGCCAAACTGTGGAAAGAGCTGAGATGCCCTTCAATAGATGAATGAATAAAGAAGATGTGGTCCATGTGTACAATGGAGTATTACTCAGCCATCAGAAAGGATGAATACCCAACTTTTACATCAACATGGATGGGACTGGAAGAGATTATGCTAAGTGAAATAAGTCAAGCAGAGAAAGTCAATTATCATATGGTTTCACTTATTTGTAGAACATAAGGAATAGCATGGAGGACATTAGGAGAAGGAAGGGAAAAATGAAGGGAGGGAAATCGGAGGGAGAGATGAACCATGAGATACTATGGACTCTGAGAAACATACTGAGGATTCTAGAGGGGAGGGAGGTGGGGGGATGTGTTAGCCTGGTGATGGGTATTAAAGAGGGCATGTATTGAATGGAGCACTGGGTGTTATACGAAAACAATGAATCATGGATCACTACATCAAAAACTAATGATGTATTGTGTGGTGACTCACATAATAAAATTAATTAAATTTAAAAAGTCAGTCAAGGGATTCACAAAATAAAAGGATATAAAGTATGATGCCATATACCTAAAATGTGGGGGAAGAGGAGTAAAGAATGTGTTCAAACTTAAGTGACCATTAGCTTAATATAGACTACTATATGCATAAGATGTTATATATAAACCAAATGGTAACAACAGATCAAAAATCAGTAATAGATATGGAAAAAATAAAGCAAAAGGAATCCAATATATCATCAAAGAAAGCCAGTAAACCATGAGAGAATAAAGCAAGAGAGGAAAGAACAAAGAGGAACCACAAAAACAACCATAAAACAAATTAACCAAATGGCAATAAATAACATACCTATCAATAATTGCTTTGAATATAAATGGACTAAACGCTCCATTCAAAAGACATAGGGTGAGGGAATGGATAAAAAACAAGACCCATCTGTATGCTGCATATAAGAGACTCATTTCAAACGTAAAGACACATGCAATTTGAAAGTGAACCAATAGAAAAGCATTTATCATGCAAATTGAAGTGAAAAGAAAGCCAGGGTAGCAATATGTATATCAGACAAAATAAGCTTTTAACCAAAGAGATAGAACAATTGTAAATATTTATGCACCAACATGGGAGCACCCAAATACATAATAGCATCTAGTAACAAACATAAAGGAAGTAAATGATAGTAATATAATAATAGGGGAATTTAACACCCCAGTCACATCAATGGATAGATCATCCAAATAGAAAAATCAACAAGGAAACAGTGGCTTTGAATGACACATTGGCCCAGTTGGATCTAACAGATATATTCAGAACAGTCTATCCTTTTAAAACAGCAGAATTCACATTCTTTTCAAGTGCACATGGAACATTCTCCAGAATAGATCACATATTAGACCCCCAAAACAAGTCTCAACAAATTAAAAAAGATTGAAGTCATACCATGCATTTCTTCTGAGCACAACTCTATAAAACTAGAAATTAGTTACAAGAAAAAATATGGAAACAACACAACTACATGGAGGTTAAGTAACATTCTACTAAACAATGAATGGGTCAACAAAGAAATCAAAGAGGAAATAAGAAATAGAGATGAGGAAAATGAAAACATAATGGTGCAAAATCTTTGGGGTGCAGCAAAAGTTGTTCTAAAAGGGAAGTTTATAGCAATACAGGCCTACCTCAAGAAGCAAGAAAAATCTCAAATAACCTCACCTTACACCTAAAGGCGGTAGGAAAAGAACAAACAAAACCCCAAACCAGTAGAAGGAAGGAAATAATAAAGATCAGAGCAGATATAAAGGAAATAGAAACTAAAAAAACAATAGATCAGTGAAACTAGGAGCTGGTTCTTGGAAAAGGTCAACAAAATTGATAGACCTTTAGCCAGATCATGAAAAAGAGAGAGAGAGGGAACTCAAAATCAGAAGTGATAGAAATAACAACTGACAGCACAGAAATATGAAGGATTATAAGAGAATGTTATGAAAAATTCTATGTCAACAAATTGGACAACCTAGAAGAAATGGTTAAATTCCTAGAAACATGTAACCTCCCAAAACTGAATCAGAAAGAAATAGAAACTTTGAGCCAGCAATGAAATTGAATCAGTAATCAAAAGACTCCCAACAAAGAAAAGTCCAAATGGCTACACAGGTGAATTCTACCAAACATTTAAGGAAGATTTAATACCTTGTTCTCAAACTATTAAAGAAAAGAGAGGAAGAAAAGCTTTCAAATTCATTCCATGAGGCCAGATAAAGACCCTATAAAAAAAGAATCACAGGCTAATATTTCTGATGAACATAGATGCAAAAATCCTCAACAAAATATTAGCAAACTGAATCTAACAATACATTTAAAAAATCATTCACCATTATCAAGTGGGATTTATTCCTGGGATGCAAGGGTGGTTCGTTATTCATAAATCATCATTGTGATACATCAAATCAACAAAAGAAAGGATAAAAAACCATATGATCATTTAAATAGATGCAGACAAAGCATTTGACAAAGTACAACATCCATTGATGATAAAAACAACAAAGTAAGCTTAGAGGGAACATACTTCAACATAATAAAGGCCGTATATGAAAAACCCACAGCTAACATCATACTCAATGGTGAAAAACAGCTTTTACCCTAAGGTCAGTAATAAGAATGTCCACTCTTACCACTTCTATTAAACTTAGTACTGGAAGCCCTAGCCACAGCAATCAGACAACAAAAAGAAATAAAAGGCATCCAAATTGGTAAGGAAGAAGTAAAACTGTTACTATTTGTAGATGACCCGATACTATAGACTCCACCAAAAAACTACTAGAACTGATGATGAATTCCATAAGGTCGCAGGGTACAAAGTCAATAAACAGGTATCTGTTGCATTTCCATACACTAACAATGGAGCACTGGGTGTTATATGCAAACAATGAATCATAGAACACCACATCAAAAACTAATGATGTAATGTATGGTGATTAACATAACATAATTAAAAAACCCAAAAAACAATGAAATAGCAGAAAGAGAAATTGAGAAAACAGTTCCATTTAAAGTTGCACCCAAAATAATAAAATATCTAGGAAAAAACTTAACCAAGCAGGTAAAAGACCTGTACTGTGAAAACTATAAAACATTGATGAAACAAAGACAACATAAACAAATGGAAATGCTCATGGGTTGGAAGAATTAATATTGTTAAAATGTCCATACTACCCAAAGCAATCTACAGATTTTAATGTAATCCCTATCACAGTACCAACAGAATTTTTCATAGGAGTAGATCAAGCAATTGTAAAATTTGTATGGAACCAGAAAAGAACCTGAATAGCCAAAGCAATCTTGTGCAAGAAGAACAAAACAAGGAGAACAATCCCAGATTTCAAGATATACTACAAAGCTGTGGTAATCACAACAGTATGGTACTGGCACAAAAATAGACATGTAGATCAATGGAGAATAGAGAGCCCAGAAATAAACCCATGATTATATGGTCAATTAATCTTTGACAAAGAAGGTGAGAATATGCAATGGGAAAAAGATGGTGTTGGCAAACTGGACAGCTACATAACAAACAAATGAAACTGGACCGCTTTCTCACACCTTAAAATGGATTAATCCATTTTTAAGGTGAGTCGTTAACATTATTAAGGACATAAATGTGAGATCTGAACCATAAAAATCCTAGAAGAGAGCACAGGCAGTAATTTCTTTGGCATTGGCCATAGCAGCATTTTTCTAATATGTCTCCTGAGGCAAGGGAAACAAAAGCAAAATTAAATTATTAATTAAATTAAATTAAACTATTGGAGCCCAGCAAAATAAAGGACTTCTGCATGGCAAAGGAAACAATCAACAAAACGAAAAGACAGCCTACTGAATGGGATAAGATATTTGCAAATGACATATCTAATAAAGGGTTAGTATCCAAAATATATAAAGAACTTACACAACTTAACACCCCCAAAATAAGTAGTCCAATTAAAAAGGGACAGAATACATGAATAGATATTTCTCCAAAAAAGACATCCAGATGGTCAACAAGACATGTGAAAAGATGCTCAATGTCACTCATTGTCAGGGAAATGCAAATCAAAACCACAATGAGATATTACCTCATACCTGTCAGATTGGCTAAAATAAAAAATACATGAAATAGCAAGTGTTGACAAGGATGCGGAGAATAAGGACCCCTTGTGCATTGTTGATGGGACTGCAAGCTGGTGCAGCCCCTGTGGAAAACAGCATGGAGGTTCCTCAAAAAAATTAAAAACAGGGCCACCTGGGTGGCTCAGTCATTAAACGTCTGCTTTTGGCTCAGGTCATAGTCCCAGGGGTCCTGGGATGGAGCCCCGCATTGGGCTCCCTGCTCTGCGGGAAGCCTGCTTTTCCCTCTCCCACTCCCCCTGCTTGTGTTCCCTTTTTCACTGTGTGTCTCTCTGTCAAATAAATAAATAAAATCTTAAAAAAAATTGAAAACAGAATTACCATATGATCCAGTAATACCACTACTGAGTATTTACCCAAGGAATATGAAGACAGTATCTAATTCAAAAAGATATATGCACTCCTATCTTTATTGCAGTATTTACACTTGCCAAATTATGGAAGCAGACTGTCCATTGATAAGTGAATAAAGAAGATCTGTGTGTACACACACACACACACACACACACACAGGAATATTACTCAGCCATACAAAAGAATGAAATCTTGTCATTTGCAACAACATGGATGGATCTAGAGAGTAATAATGCTAAGGGAAATAAGTCAGTCAGAAAGACAAATACCCATATGATTTCACTTATATGTGGAATTTAAGAAACAAAATGAACAAAGAAAAAAGACAAACCAAAAATCAGACTCTTAACTGTAGAGAACAAACTGATGGTTACCACAGGGGAGGTGCGTGGGGGAATGGGTGAAATAAGTGAAGGGGATTAAGAGTGCACTTATCCTGATGAGCACTGAGTAATGTATAGAATTGATGAATCACTATATTGCAACTAATATAACACTATGTTAACTATACTGGAATTAAAAAAAAAAGTTCCAGTTCTTTGGGATAAAGTTGGGTAGGGTGGAAAGCAGGAGGCTTTTTCATTTTAACTTCTATCTGTATGTAATCTCATTACCATATTGCTATTTTTTTAAAAACCTCAACAAGGGTTAACTAGTCGGGAGATTTGGGACCTTTTTTTCCCTCTATTAATACTAATGTTTAGGGGCACTTGGGTGGCTCAGTCATTAAGTGTCTGCCTTTGGCTCAGGTCATGATCCCAGAGTCCGGGGATTGAGCCCCATGTCAGGCTCCCTGCTCAGCAGGGAGTCTACTTCTCCCTCTACCCCTCACCCCACTTGTGCTCTCTCTCAGTCTCTCTCTCTCAAATAAAACCTTTTTAAAAAAACAAATGTTTTAAAAAAATACTAACCTTTATTTAGAATAGCTTGCAAATATATAAAAAAGTGAAAATGGCTAGTAATGACAAATGTATCAAGTTTCTTAGACAATGACAATAAAAAAAATCTAGTTTCATTTAGATAAAACTGATAAAGCCTTTACTCCTACAAATATATTTTTCAAAATATAATATTTTCTAGTATTTATATGATGATTTTATAGCTGTTCATTATTAACCTTTGGTTGTATCTTCCTTGCAGCAATTTTACCTGCTCAGGAATGGAAACCTCCTCTTCCTGCTTATGATTTTCTAAGTATGATGGATGCTGCAGCATCTCATCGTCCCACAAGGAAAGATCCTGAGTGTGCAAAAGAAACGGATGCACAGGAGAATGATAAAAAACATGAAGATAAATCAGCATTCAGAAAAGAACCAATTGAAACACTGAGAATAAAGCATTGGAATAGAAGTAATTTGTTTAAAGAAGGAGAAAAATCATTTAAGCATGATAATAAAGAGTTATGATGCTCTAAAGAGTTAACGAGCTGGTTTCATAGGGCTGTGGAGAGCTTTACAAAGTCTTTTTAGTTTATTTGATAGACTGAAGAATTTATTAAAAGATAATACTAAATCATTTCAAGTTTCTAGACTAGTTTTGTCCAATGGAAATATAATGTGAGTCATATATGTAACTTAGAATTTTCTAGTAGCACATTTTAAAAAAATGAAAATGAGCAGGTGAAATTAATTTTAATCTTTCACCCAGTAAGTATACCAAAATAGCTCAGTTAACATAAAAATTATGAGATATTTTACATCCTTTTTTCCTATCAAGTCTTCAAAATCCAGTGCATATTTTACCCTTACTGTACATTTCACTCCAGAGTAGCCACATATGGCTCGTGACTGCTGTAGTGGATAGCTCAGCTCTAGACAAAAACTGGTATACTTAATTTAACTTAGGTCTAGCCATGAATTAGAATAAAAATGCAACTCTAGTTTAATCACAGTCAGTTCCACAATGGTATCACACAGCTGGAAATTGTATTTGTTTTGTTGTAGACATGATGTTAAAACCAGTGTTTTTAAACGAGGGAGCAGTTTTGCCCCCCAGGGGACATCTGGCAATGTCAAGAGACATTTTTGCTTGTCATGACTAGGGTTGTTACAGGCATCTAGTTGGTAGAGGCCAGGAATGCTGCTAAACACCCTATCATGCTTAGGACAGCCCCTCATGGCAAAGAACTATCCTGCCCAAACGTCACTAGTGCCAAGGTTGAGTAACCCTGTGTTAAACTAACCTGTGGTAGAATGTTCTTGTTTTACTCACTTATGTCTGAAAAAATCTCGAATATTAGAGATAAATATTAGGTGGTCTTATCCTGATTATTATCTGGACACAACCATGTCTTTTATTATAAATTCATTTTTATAGTATTTTTGAAAGGTGATGAGATAACTCTAAAAAGGACTCAATTATATATATATATAGTTATATATAATATATATCATTTAGTTATATAATTTAATATAAATTATAAATTTATATATAACTATAATTTGTGTGTGTGTGTGTATAAAGGTATATGAGATAAAGATATATATGTATAAAGGTATATAAGAAAATCTTAAAACCTGCTCTTAATTCTACAAGTTATATTGCTAAATTGAAGAGGACTTAGACATTCTGCTATCCTCTTCACAAAAAGAGAGGCTCCCTCCTCTGAACCATGTGTGAAATCTACCTTTGTAAGTTTTGGACAAATCAATTGGTCTCCCTCATCTATCTAATGAGAGGAGAAGCCATAGGGCCTCATCTATATAATGAGGGAAAGATCAGCCAAAAAATTAATTTTTATTCTAAAAGCACTTACTTGTCAGACTGATCTGTTTGTAGCAGTTGTCTCATTTTCACTCCATGCATTTTTTTTTTTTTTTTTTTTTGATGTCTCAACATTTGTTGAGAACATCCTACTTGGTGCTCCACTGTATTTCTCCCTTTTAATACCTACTTGGGGTATCTTGTTCTTGAAATTTTCTGCACATACAGTTTGCCTAATACAACTGAGTTCATAATTGGAATCTAAAAAAGCAAAAATAGCTGTATTTCATTCTAAATAGATCATTTGCTACTGTTCACATCCCTTCCTTGATATTTTTTCTCTAGCATGTAATGCATATTATTTCAGTTCATTCTCATTTGTTTTGATTTCTAACATGGGAGATATGAGAATGGACTGTAAATAAAGTTTGTAGTAATAAAACATTATTAACCTATTAGATAATGTTAATTAACTATAAGCACACAGAAACATGAAGTTGATTAGTTATTGTATCATAGCCAGCAATTTTGACAGTTGTTAATAACATGTTCTTTTAATAATTTTAAATAAAGTATCTGGATTTCAGGCTACCTTCAAAACCTTCCTTTAACCTCTGTCATTGCCCTCTATTGGACCACTTACCCTGTATCAGTTGGGTTTCTTTGGTTGTAAGCAACAGAAACTTAAGCAAAATAGAAATAGTGGGTAATTCACAGAGTTAGAAGAAAGAGTAAGCCACATTTAAAAATAATAGGAGCCAAGGCTCTTCTGGGATCTATGTGTGAGGAACCGACAGCTCGGTGACGAATCAGTTCCGACTGTTTTTCTATCTTTTGTGACTCAGGGAATCCTAGGAAACTTGCTTAGGGGAAGAGTGGGCACTTTATTTGGGAGCCCCTACCAGACTTCCACAATGCAGAAGAGGTAAATCTCACAGAGGAAATCTAGATTTTGTTTACCAAAAACAGAGAGTGAATGTAGAGAGGGTTTTCCCACGACACCACTTGCTGTTCTTCTATCTTTGTATCCTTTTCAGGTCTTTCTGCCATATCCTCCTGTTCATTTTTGAGAGCTTCAAAAGCCCTCTTTCTAACTCCAAGTGGTTGGAGTTTTCCTCAATGTCTCCCTGATTTCTATAAGACTTGGTCACTTCATATGTACATTCTGCAGAATATCTCTCACGAATCATTCTTTCACCCTTTCCTGCTTCACCTGTGCTAGAAGGTAAACATCCTTGGTCCATTGCTTCCAGCTCTGGGATGAAACATTCCATGGACAGTTTTTCAAAATTCTTAGAGTTCTTCATCCAAGTTTACACTGCTTTAAAAAACTAATTAAACATGTGCATAAGCAGAACAATGGAGTTTACAAATCAGTAAGTGTCTATCTTTGATAATAGAAAGTAATCAAATAAATACATCTTAGGAGCTGTGCTTCTCCTTAATATGTAGAAAGCTGCATGAGAATGTTACCCCCATCCTAACATCAAGGAAAAAAATCATAGTTTTTCTTACTCCCCATCAGAGAAGGCAACCAAAGGAACTGAACAAGACCTTTCAAGGGGAGACAGGATATATGAATGGTTTCCCCTTTGGCAGAGAGTATAATACTAAAGCAAGTAAGAAGAAATTATCAAGAACTTGGAAGAGTCTAAGATATTACCCTACCTTCACGTTATGTTAGTGTGCCACAGTTTCCTGAATCAGAGGAAAAGGACTTTATTACTCAGTGTAATAGCATTTATCAGAGTGCTAGTTCCCTGACCCCCAATCCTACAGTGCCATCAGAAGAGGGCCAGGTGACACCTATACGGGCAGTGGGTCGCATTGCAAGGGAGGAAGCCTGAGTTCAGGGAACCTAAATATTTTGTAATAGGTATAAAGTATGCCTGCCCTTTCCTCTGAAGGGAGACATCTTTATGATAGTGGACAGTAATCAAACCTAGCTCTTATTTTCCCAGGCTGAAAAGGTAGTCCAAGACAAAGGCAATCAGTGCTTCTATTCATAAATCACTCAGAAGTGGGAGACCTTGGAAGATTTATCTCCCAACAGGATTCAGCTAAAATTTTAAAGTATTCTTTAAAGACTAAGTATAGATAAAAATATAAGCTTGGAATAAGTGGGAACCCTGACAGGACAACAGTTAACATTCATTCACAAGCCTTCACTGGGTACTAATGAGAACCCCTAGGGCAGAAGCCTGGCAAGAAGAGCTCTCTCAGTGACACAGGCATGCAGGTAGTCATTGATAGAATGGTACTGGGTGGCAGATGTGAAACACTACCCACTTCCTCAGATCTTTCTCTTGCATAAGTAAAAGCCATTAGGCCCTGGTGGAGGGACAGCAAGCCTTCCTGCCTCCAGGGCCCAGGCAAACATCCACTGCCTCTGGGGGAAGGGCAAGTACAAGAACTTTTGCCCCTGGGGAGAGGCAGAATACCTCTTAGGCCCAGGATCCTGCCCCAATACCAAGCAGAAATCTATCCCTGGGAGAATGTAAGAATACTTCTGTTTAAGAACTGTGAGAAGTGTCTCTGCCATGTTTAACTGCCATGGGGGAGGAGTTAGAAATTTTCAGAAGGTGCTACCACAGAGTCCAGGTACACAGACTCTACTTAAGTCTGAGGATGGGCCAGGGGAACCAAGAACTTACACTCCCACTTATTATCAGCTCAGTATCAAATAACAAGCAATAGCAGTTCACAACTTTGGGAAGCACAAGATTGTGGGATGACATGGGCAACCAGGAATTGCTGAAAGCTGAGGGTGGAGCTGGAAAATGAACCCTCTGGCACCTGGGTCTGACTCTAAGTACAAGATGATAGGAGTGCATTCCTGAAGGAACATGCAGACCATAGTGCAGTAAAAGTAAAAATAACAAAATCAAAACCAGTTTCAACTGACTAGATTTACACAGGCCTTCACACTAATGGCCAGATGTAGATGTTATCAATCTATCTCTACTGTTTTCCACAGGATGTGTGGCACTCAGTTAAAAAGTCTAAGACTAGGGACATCTGGCTGGCTCAGTCGGTTAAGCACCCAACTCTTGATTTCAGCTCAGGTCATGATCTCAAGGTCATGAGATCGAGCCCCATGTCAGGCTCTGCGCTATGTGAAGAGTCTGCTTCTCTCTCTCTCTCCCTTTTCCTCTGCCCCTGCTCACACTCTCTCTCTAAATAAGTCTTCAAAAATTCTAAGACTAAAAGAAACATAAGAAAAAACAATCCATTGTGAAGAGATGAAACATGACAGAACTGAACTCAGAGACATCCTAGATACTGGAACTGGGATTAATGTGTTAAAGGATTTGGTGGAAAAGATGGGCAACCTACCTGAACAATGGGAAACTTTAGCTGGGTTAGAAATGAAAAAACATGCTAACAGCAATGAAGCCTTTGGTGGGCTTATTGATAGACTTGTCACAGCTGAGGAAAGAATCTGAATTTGAAGATACGTCAGTGGAAATTATCCAGAGTGAAACACAGAGAGAAAAACAATAAATGAATAAAACAAGATAGATGATTCAAAAGCTGTGGGATAATATCAGTCTAACAGACATGTAATTGGAATTCCAGGAGAAAAGAGAGAGAGAAGTATTTGAAGAGAGCGTAGTTGAGAAATTTCAAAAATTAATGAAAGACAATAAATCACATATCTAAGATGCTCAGAGAACCCCAAGTAGGATAATTTAAAAATAAAACACCTAGACACATAATAGTCAAAATACTAAAAAACAAAGATAAAATCTTGAAGATAGCCAGAGCAAGAAACAGAGTCCCATCCTCCTCTTTGCTCTCTCTCATTCTCTCCTTTTTATAGCCTTTTAAAAAATATAAAAGCCATTCTTAGTTCAGGGGTCATACAAAAACAGGCCCAGGGCTGAATTTGGCCTGCTGGCCATAATTTGCCGACCCCAAGTCTAAAGCAAAAACTGGAACAACAATATATTGTGAGACTTATACATATATAAAAGTAAAATCTATGCCAAAAAACATCTGTGACAATAACAGCACAAAGTCTGAGGGAAGAAATTGAAATATACTGTAGCAAGGGTCTCACTTTATATGAAGTGGTATAATACTATTTAGAGGTGAACTGTGATAAGCCCCTAGTAATTGCTAAACATAAAAAAGAGATACAACTAAATAAAATAAAATTAAAAGATATAACTAAATAAAAAATAATCCAAAAAAGGGAAGACAATAACAAAAATAGGACAAATAAGAAACACCCAGCAAAATGGTAGAGTTAAATGTACCTGGAGCAATACATATATTAATATAAATGGCCTATACACCCAAATTAAAAGGCAGAGATTGTCAGAGTAGATTTTAAAAGAATTATATACTCTATAAAAAACCCACAACTTTAAATATGAAGATGTAGATAGGTTAAAATTAAAGAGATGAGATAAAACTTGCAAGCACTAATCAAAAAAGATAACTGGGGTTATCTTAATATTAATATCTGGAGTTACATATTTTTTTAAAGATTTTATTTATTTATTTGACAGAGAGATACACAGTGAGAGAGGGAACACAAGCAGGGGGAGTGGGAGAGGGAGAAGCCAGGCCTCCCACTGAGCAGGGAGCCCCATGCAGGGCTCGATCCCAGGACCCTGGGACCATGACCTGAGCCGAAGACAGATGCCCAACCATCTGACCCACCCAGGCGTCCCTATCTGGACTTATATTAATATTAGGCAAAAGAGACCAGAACAAGGACTATTAGCAGGGATAAAGAGGTACATTGCATAACAACAAAGAGGTAATTCATCAAGAGGATGTAACAAGTCTAAATGCACATGCATCTAAAATGAGATCTTTAAAAGTTGATAGAAATACAAGGAGAAATAGACAAATCTATTAAATAGTTGGAGACATCAACACTCTCAGTAATTGATATAATAATAAACAGAAAATCTGTAAGGGTATAAAAGACCTAAACGACAATTTACTTAATAGACATTTACAGGACATTCCACCTAACAAGAGAATACACATTCTTTTTTAAGTGCACATAAAATGTTCACCAAGGTAGATTATATTCTGGGTTATACAATAAACTAATTGAAGAGATTTAGCCATACAAAGTTTGTTCTCTGGCACAACAGAATTAGACTAGATATCAATAATAGAAAAATACCTTGGAATTTTCCAAATTTCTGTAAATTAATCAATGTTCTTCTAAATAACCATGGGTCAAAGAAAAAGTCACAAGAGAATTAGACAACTAAACATACTGAGATGTATGACACAGCTAAAACAGGGCTTAGCGGGAAATATATACCACTAAATACCTAGATTTGAAAACAAAGATCTGAATAATCTAAACCCCTAAGAAACTAGAAAAAAAGGAACAATTTAGGCCCAAAATAAGAAGAAAAAAATTTATAAAGGTAAAAGCATAAAGCAATGAAATTGAAAACAGGAAAACAATAGACAAAAATTAGTGAAATTGAAAGCTGATTTTGTTTGTTTATTTTAGAGAGGAGGGGAGGGGCAAAGGGAGAGGGAGAGAGAATCTTAAGCCGTTTGCACACCCAGTGCAGAGCCTGACATGGGGCTTGATCTCATGACACTGAGATCATGACCTGAGCTGAAGCCAAGAGTTGGACACTTAACCGAATGAGCCACCTACACACTCCCAAAAGCTGATTTTTTAAGATGGTCAATAAAAATGACAAACCTCTAGCTCGAGTAGTCAAGGAAAAAAGAAAGACACAAATTATCAATATTAGCAACAAGAGAGGGAGCATCACCACAGATTCTATAGACATTAAAAAGATAGTAAGGTAATATGAACAGCTTAATGCAGTAAGTTTGATAATTTTGAGGTGGGCTATTGCCTGTTTTGTAAATAAAGTTTTATTAGAATACAGCCCTGCGCATTTGTTTACATATTGTGTATGGCTGAGTAGTTGCAGCAGAGACCCTGTAGCCTGCAAGCCTAAAATATTAGTTATATAACACTTTTTAAAAAGATTGTCAACCCCTAACTTAGATGAGTTAGATAAATTCCTTAAAAGACCCAAATATCGATTTTCACTCAAGAAGAAATTAATTACCCTATATCTATTGAAGAAATGGAATTTGTAGTTTAAAATGTCTCCACAAAGAAAGTTCCAGGCCCAGACAGTTTCACTGGCAAATTTATCCAAACATTTCAGGAGAAGTAATATGAATTCTACACAAGATCTTCCAAAAAAATAAAACAGAAGGATAGACTTGGCCTGTATTACCCTGAAACCAAATCTAGAGAAAGACATTACAATAAAACAACCAATATTCTTCATAGGCATACACACAAAATCTTCAGCAAATCTTAGCAAATCTAATCCAACAATATATGAAAAAGTTAGCACATCATGAGTAAGTACAGGTTATATCAAGGGTGCCAGGTTGGCTCAGTACTCTTTTGTTTACTTCATTCATATTTTAGAAATATGCCAAATACCCAAGTCTAGATAACTACAGTTTGTCCTTTCCAGCACAAATGATATTCTATGGAAAAAACAAACAAAAAACCTTGGCTAGTTCAATTCTCAATACAATCACACAATTGTTTTTTCCCAAGACAAACATCACACTTTGGGACGCTCCAGCACTTCTTTGTGTATACTTTCCATTTCGTCACTTAACAATAAAATATGCACTTGTTTCAGAATTTAATCAAGTAAAGTAACACTTTTACTGCTTCATCAAAGACAGATATTCTTTTTTTTTTTTTTTTTTAAGATTTATTTATGGGACACCTGGGTGGTTCAGTCAGTTATGTGTCTGACTTTGGATCAGGTCATGATTTCAAGATCCTGGCATCAAGCCCCATGAGGGGCTCCCTGCCCAGCAGGGAGTCTGCTTGTCCCTCTCCCTCTGCCCCTCCCCAACCTCCCTTTATTTATTTATGTGATAGAAAGAGTGGGGGGAAAAGGGCAGAGGGAGAGGGAGAGAGTCCCATGCAGATTCTGCTGAGTGTGGAGCTGAGGTGGGGCTGGATTTCATGACCTGAACTGAAACCAAAAGCCAGATGCTCAACCAACTGCCACCTAGGTGCCCCAAAGAAACATTTTTTAACTGACACTGTCCTACTCCTACCCTCCTTTTTCCCCCAAAGTGTCATAATGACCACCAAACCTGCTGAATTAGGGAAAAGAAAAAAGCATGATAAAATTGAAATTAGAAGACATGGAGAAATTGCCATTACTCTTTGCCACTTTCCTGACATTTTAGGAATATGGGAAAATCACTTATCTTGGAGGTTGTGACTTGACAAATTCAGACAAGTCATTTGAGTTTTCCCAAAACAAAAGTTGCATAGACCACTGTGGGAAATGTAAAATACAAAAAATATATATATATATTTGATGGCTTATCTTTGAGTAAAGAGGGTCTCTCTGTACTAAAAATCTCATATAAATAAACTGGTTATAGTTTAATTCACCTATTCACCAGTTGTACACTAATTTAGTGGACAGAACCTGGGGTGGCCACCATATGTTTACACACTATATAATTTGCTCCCTTCAAGTGTGGGTGGGACCCATGGCTTGCTTCCAACCAATAGAATATAGCAAAGGTGATGAATATCACTCCCACAATTACAATACGTATATACAATACGTATGTATATCCATCTTACTAGCATGCACTTAGAGATTCTCTTTGATGATTTAAGAAAGTAAGTAGGAATTCCTCTAGACATTGCAAGCTGCCTCTAGGACCTGAGGGTGACCTCTGGTCAGCAGCCAGGCAAAAACAGAGGACCCTCAGTTATATAGCCCAAGGAAGTAAATTTTGTCAGCAGTCTGGATGAATTTGGAAATGGACTCTTCCTCATTGTACTCCCAGGTAAGAATTCAGCTTATGAAACTCTGAGCAGAAGACACAGTAAATTTATGCTTGGACTCCTGACCCACAGAAATTGTGAGATAAAGATGTGTGTAACTGTTTTCAGCAGTGTGAATAAAACATAGTCCCTTCCCCTTTGTGGAACTTACATCCTAATGCATGTGAGATAGAAAATAAACAAGTAAATACACAGTTGGTTAGTGATGATAACTTATGAAGAAGAATAATGCAAAGGTGGGTAAGAAGTGGTATGAACGATTTTTTTCTTAATAGGAAATGGTTAAGGAAATCCTCACTGATAAGATATTTGAAAAGAAAAAAAGAAGCAAGGAGCAAGACTTAGAGTTCTTTGTGAGAGGGAAAAAGAATGTCTCAGATAGATTTAATAATAAGTGCAGGGGCACCTGGGTGGCTCAGTCAGTTAAGCATCTGCCTTCGGCTCAGGTCATGATTCCAGGGTCCTGGGACCAAGCTGTGCATTGGGATCCTTGTTCAGTGGAGAGCTTGCTTCTCACTCTCCCTCTCCTGCTCCCCTTGCTTGTGCTCTCTTTCTGTCAAATAAATAAATAAAATCTAAAAAAAAAAAAAAGGGAATAGCAAGTGTAAAAGCCCTGAGTGGTGAAAAAGCTTGATGTGTTTGAGGAACACCAAGATCACCGGCTAGAATATGAAAAAGGAATAATAGAAAATGAGGTTGGAGATACAGCCAAATGTCATATCATTTAAGGCCTTGTAAGCATGTCAAAGACCTCACATTCTAAGTGTGATGAGAAGCCATTAGATGGTTCTGAGTATTCAGGAGAGTGATAGGATCTAATTTTTCAGTCATAGTGATTAGTCTGACTGCTGATCTGAGAATAGATTGTAGGTGAGTAAGGACAGAAGGCAGACTGGTGGAAAGGCTATTGCAATAATTCAGAGGAGCGCTGAGGGTATGGCTTAATTTAGAATGGTGAAGGTAGTAAGGATTCGGGATTTATTTTGAAAGTATAGCTATCAGGATTTGTGGATGGATTAAATGTGAGGTATGGGGGGGCAAGATGGTGGCAGAGTAGGGGACCTCATTTCATCTGGTCCCTCGAATTTAGCTGGATATCTATCAAACAATTCTGAACACACACGAATTCTACCTGAGATGTAAGAAGATTTATCTGGATCTCCACAAGCAGAAAAATGACTACTTTTTGCAAAGTAGGAGGTGTGGAATCTTGAATCTTCAGGGGAAATATCCAAAGATAAGTGGAGTGGGGAGGGAGCCTCCATAAGCCAGCCACTGGAAAATGATATAACACCACAGCAAAAAATTGGGACCCTTGGAAATTTACTCTAGTGAGAAGCACCCCCTTCTGAAAAGGGCACAGGCGGCGAGTAGGGCAGAATTCTAGGTAGATCATTGTGGTCTCAGGATTCCAGGAAACTCAGAAAGAATGGGGGAGCCCAAACTGATAGAGTACCAAAGCAGTGGAACAGGGAGACTGGTTATGGTCAGTGAGCCCAGAGAGGACTTTCAGCTCTGGTCACCATAAACCAGGAGCTGAGCCAGTAGGGAGACTGCCTTCTGCCTGACCACCCTGAAAAGGACTAGACGGTGCGGGCTGTCTAACATCCTAGGGGAGATATAGAACTGCCTGCGTCCATGACAGGGACAGCTCTCAGGGTGGTATGGCCCATGAGGAAACACTGGGGCGGCACCCAGCATGACCTAGGAGCTGTGGAGGAGGGTGCATGTGTGAGCCCACAGCTGCTAGCAATTGCAAAGTCACAAAGCACAGAGAGGCTCTCAGGTCCCCATGACTCCCCCAGGAGAGGTGAGGTGGGCACGAATTGTGCAAGTCTGTAGAGTTTGGTACCTGCAGGGGTGGAGACAGACCTGGAAGATTTGTTGAGGGGGGTGGACTGTGACACTGCAGCTCTGGGATGGAGATTCCTGCAAGGCCATATTTGCTCTGACCCTCTAAAGAGATGTGGAAAGACGTCAATGAACAAAAGCAGCTCAGCCAACCAGCTCACATTAAGCCCATCCCCCTGACAGGGGGTGGGGCAACTCCACCCAGGCAAAGACAAGCTGAGCAGTAGGCCCCTCCCCCAGAAGACAGACTGGAAGAACAGGGGAATAAGCTTAAGCTTATTTCCCATAGGACTGTAAAACTCCAGCTCCAGGGGAAAATAATACAGGGAACTCCAGGTGTTCCCTCACGACTCGCTTATACTTCAGGCTAAAATTTTACATTTCTTTTCTTTTTTTTTTTTATTAAGATTTTTTATTTATTTATTTGAGAGAGAGAGAATGAGAGAGAGCACATGAGAGGGGGGAGGGTCAGAGGGAGAAGCAGACTCCCTGCTGAGCAGGGAGCCCGATGCGGGACTCGATCCAGGGACTCCAGGATCATGACCTGAGCCGAAGGCAGTCGCTTAACCAACTGAGCCACCCAGGCGCCCTAAAATTTTACATTTCTTTTTTAGTTTCTTTTCTTACTCCTTTTTTTTTCACCTTGCTCTTGTTTCAAATAGATTTGTATTTCCCAACCTATGTTTTTAAGTCACTTCTAAACTTTTATTTTTTTCACATATATGTATTATACATTTATGCCCCATACTAGCCCATTTTTCACTCTATTCAATTTTATCTTGATATATATGTAAGTTCTGATTTCCTTGCAATTTTGGGATATACTTTCTTCTAACACACAGACCAAAAATCAAGCAGGAACAGGCAGATCACCTTGCTGTGTCTACCCTGAGAGATAATAATCTCTCTCCCCACTGCCCTCTTTTTTTCCTCTTTTCTTCTTTCTTTCTTTTTTATTGTATTGGATCGTCTTGGCTTTGGTGGCATATCTGTGGTAGCTTTTGACCACTTCAGATTTTTTTCTAAGGTGCATTTTGCTTGGGTAGTGGTTGATATTTTGGTACATTCCCTCAAGCATCCCTCAACAGAGTGACTAGGAGAAGGAACTCCCAATAAAGAAAAGAACCAGAGACAATGTCCTCTGCCACAGATCTAATGGATATGGATATAAGCAAGAGGTCAGAGATAGACTTCAGGGTAGCAATCATGAAGTCAATAGCTGAGCTTGAGAAAAGCATTAGTGACAATATAGAATCTCTAAGGGCAGAAATGAGAGCTAATCAGGCCAAACGCTATGAATGAGATGCAGTCTAAACTGGATACTCTAACAGGCAGGGTAAATGAGGCAGAAGAACAAATTAGTGATCTACAAGATAAACAGAGGAAGGAAGCAGAGGAAGATAGGGATAGGCAGCCAGAAGCCTATGAGAACAGACTTAGATCATTGATGCCATGAGACGTTCCAATGTCAAAATTATTGAGATCCCCAAAGGGGTGGAGAGAGAGAGAGGACTAGAAGGTATATTTGAGCAAGTCATAGCTGAGAACTTCCCTAATCTGGGGAAGGAAACAAGCATTCATGTCCAAGAGGCAGAGAGGACCCCTCCCAAAATCAATAAAAATAGACCAACACCCCAGCATGTAAGGGTGATGCTTGCAAATCTTAGGGTCAAGGAAGGTATCCTGAAAGCAGCTGGGGGGGGGGGGTTTAGAGATTTCTTATGTATGGAGGCAGGAACATCAGAATAACATTAGACCTGTCCACAGATACCTGGCAAGACAGAAAGGGCTGGGAAGACATATTCAGGGTACTAAATGAGAAGAACGTGCAGCCAAGAATATTTTATCCAGCAAGGCTGTCATTCAGAATGGACAGAGAGATAAAGAGCATCCAGGACTGGCAGGAACTGAAAGAATATGTGACCACCAAGCCAGCCCTGCAAGAAATATTAAGGGGGATTCTATAAAAGAAGAAAGACCCCATGAGTAATATAGACCAGAAATTAACAGAGATAATCTATAGAAACAGGGACTTTACAGGCAATCTGATGGTACTAAATTCATGTTTTCAATAGTTACTCTCAACATGAACAGGCTGAATGTTCCCATCAAAAGGCACAGGGTTTCAGATTGGATAAAAAAGCAGGACCCATCCATATGTTGCCTGAATTTTGAACCTAAAGACACCTCCAGACTGAAAGTGAGGGGATGGAGAATCATTTATCATGCCAATGGACATCAAAAGAAAATTGGGTAGCAATTCTCATATCAGACAAATTAGATTTTAAACCAAAAATTGTAGTAACAGATGCAGAGGGACACTATATTATACTTAAAGGGTCTATCCAACAAGAAGATCTAACAATTGTAAATATCTATGCCCCCAGCATGGGAGCAGCCAATTACATAAACCAACTATTAACTAAAATAAAGAATCATATAGATAATAATACATTAATAGTAGGAGACTTCATCAACTGGTCATCATCACCACACTGGTCATTATCACACTGGTCAGGCCTCACAGCAATAGACAGACCATCTAAGCAGAAGATCAACAAAGAAACAAGAGCTCTGAAAGACATTGGACAAAATGAACTTCGTAGATATATACAGAACATTCCATCCTAAAACAACAGAATATTCATTCTTCTCGAGTGCACATGGAACTTTCTCCAGAATAGATCACACTCTGGGTCACAAATCAGGTCTCAACCAATATCAAAAGATTGAGATTACTCCCTGCATATTTTCAGACCACAATGCATTGAAACTGGAACTCAACCACAAGGAAAAATTTGGAAGGAATGCAAACACTTAGAGGTTAAAAAGCATCCTGCTAAAGAATGAATGGGTCAACCAGGAAATTAAAGAGGAACTTAAACAGTTCATGCAAACCAATGAAAATGAAAACACATTGGTTTAGAACCTAAGGGATACTGCAAAGGTGGTCCTTAGAGGGAAGTACATAGCCATCCAAGCCTCTCTCAAAAAATTAGAAAAATCACAAATGCACAAGCTAACCTTACACCTAAAGGCTCTGTAGAAAGAACAGCAAATAAAGCCTAAATCAAGCAGGAGAAAATAAGTAATAAAGATAAGAGCAGAAATCAGTGAAATAGAAACTACAAGAACAGTAGAACAGATCAACAAAACTAGAAGCTGGTTCTTTGAAAGAATTAATACGATCAATAGACCTCTGGCTAGACTTATCCAATAGAAAAGGGAAAGGACCCAAATCAATAAAATCATGAACGAAAGGGGAGACTTCATGACCAATACTAAGGAAATAGAGATGGTTATTAGAACTTATTACCAGCAGCTATATGCCAACACATTAGGCAATCTGAAAGAAATCAATGCATTCCTAGACACGTATAAACAATGAAGACTGAAACAGGAAGAAATAGACAATCTGAACAGACCAATAGTCAGCAAGGAAACTGAAACAATAATCAAAAACCTCCCCAAAAACAAGAGTTCAGGGCCAGATGGCTTCCCAGGGGAATTCTACCAAACATTTAAAGAAGAAATCATATCTATTCTACTGAAGCTTTTCCAAAAAAAGAGAAATGGAAGGAAAACTTCTAAACATGTTCTATGAGGCCAGCATTACCCTGACCCAAAATCAGGCAAAGCCCCATCAAAAAGGAGAATTACAGACCAATATCCCTGATGGACATGGATGCCAAAATACTCAACAAGATCCTAGCCAATAGGATCCCACAGTACATTAGAAGGATTATTCACCATGACCAGGTAGGGCTTATTGCTGGGATGCAAGGTTGGGTCCACATTTGCAAATCAATCAATGTGATAGATCACATTAACAAAGAAGAAGGAGATGGAAAAGATGGCGGAGGAGTAGGGGACCCTATTCCAACTGGTCCCCGGAATTGAGCTGGATATCTAAGAGACCACTCTGAACACCTATGAAATCAGGCTGAGATGTAAGAAGATAAATCTGGATCCCTAAGAACAGAATATCGCAGGTGGTTGGTTTCGAGGTATGAAGCGGGGACCCGTGATTCCTCAGAGAGATGTTGGAGGATAAATGGAAGGGTGATCCTACACCACCAGTGAGCCATAGCCTCCCATGTTGGGGACAGGGCACAGACTCGCAGACTGGTAGTGGCAGGGAAAGGACTTTAGGGCAGCCTCATACTGAAACCCAGAGTGGTGGGGCCGCATGTGTGAACTGGGGGTGGCTGGCAGTTTTAGAAGCACAAAGGGCAGAGACATGCCCTGACCTGGAGGCGAGGACTGGGAGCGCTGCTGAGGGGCGCACAACCCAGGACGCTGCAGTTTATAGCAGCACAGACAGAAATGGAGATAGTGTGGCCTGGAGAGTTCACTGAAGAACAGACTGCAATCTCTTTGCTCTGAGGCAGAGGGTTGGAGATGATCTCTTCTGTTCTGACTCTAGGAAGAAAACGCAGAAAGCCACCAGGGAAAGCCGCCAAGGAAAGCTGCCAGAGAACAAAAGCCCCAAAAAACCAGTTTTCACTGAGCCTATCCCCCACCACAGGGGGCAGGCAACTCTGCCCAAACAGGGTTGCCTGAGTAACAGCGTGGCAGGCCCCTCCCCCAGAAGACAGGCTGTGAGAACAAGAGAACAGCAACCCTAAGGTCCCTAGAAAACAGGTGCATCTTGCTCAGGTTGTGATCAATAATTTGGACTCCGTACATTCCCTCAACCACCCCTCAACAGAATGACTAGGAGGATGAACCCCCAAAATAGGAAAGACTCAGACACTGTGACCTCTGCCACAGATTTACAAATGGATTCAGATATAACCAAGATGTCGGAGATGGAATTCAGGGTAACAATTGTGAAGACAGTAGCTAGAATGCAGAAATCGATTAATGGCGATATAGTCTCTAAGGGCAGAAATGAAAGCTGAATTGGCAGAACTTAAAAATGCTATCAATGAGATCCAATCTAATCTAGATAATCTAACAGCTAGGGTAAGCAAGGCAGAACGAATTAGTGATCGAGAAGACCAATTAATAGACAAGAAGGGAAAAGAGGAGGCCAGGGAAAAACAACTCAAAATCCATGAAAATAGAATCAGAGAAATAAGTGACACCATGAAATGTTCCAATGTCAGAATTATTGGGATCCCTGAGGGGGTGGAGAGAGAGAGAGGACTAGAAGATATATTTCAGCAAATCGTAGCTGAGAACTTCTCTAATCTGGGGAATGAAACAAACATTCGTGTCCTAGAGGCAGAGAGAATGCCTCCCAAGATTAAGGAAAACAGGCCAATACCCCGGCATGTAATAGTAAAGCTCACAAATCTTAGAACCAAGGAAACCATCTTAAGGGCAATTAGGGGGAAGAGATTCCTTACGTACAGAGGGAGGAACATCAGAATAACGTCAGACCTATCCACAGACACCTGGAAGACAGAAAGGGCTGGCAAGACATATTCAGGGTACTAAATGAGAAGAACATGCAGCCAAGAATACTTTATCTGGCAAGGCTGTCATTTAGAATGGATGGAGAGATGCAGAGCTTCCAAGGCCAGCAGAAACTGAAAGAATATGTGACCACTAAGCCAGCCCTGCATGAAATATTAAGGGGGGGTTCTATAAAAGGAGAAAGACCCCAAGAGTGATTTAGAACTGAAATTTACAGAGACAATCTATAGAAACAAGGTCATCACAGGCAACATGATGACAATAAATTCATATCTTTCAACAATCACTCTCAACATGAACAGCATAAATGCTACCATAAAACGGCACAGGGTTGCAGATTGGATAAAAAGACAGGATTCACCCATATGCTGTCTACAAGAGACACATTTTGAACCTAAAGATACATCCAGACTGAAAGTGAAGGGATGGAGTTCCATCTTCCATGCCAACGGACCTCAAAAGAAAGCTGGGGTAGCAATTCTTGTATCAGAAAAATTAGATTTTAAGCTAAAGACTGTAGTTAGAGACACAGAAGGACACTATATCATTCTTAAAGGGTCTATCCAACAAGAAGATCTAACAATTGTAAATACCTATGCCCCCAACATGGGAGCAGCCATCTACATAAGCCAACTGTTAACCAAAATAAAGAGTCATATTGATAACAATACGGTAATTGTAGGAGACCTCAATACTCCACTCTCAGCAATAGACAGATCATCTAAGCAGAAAATCAACAAAGAAACAAGAGCTTTGAATGACACACTGGACCAGATGGACCTCGTAGATATATACAGAACATTCCACCCTAAAACAAGAGAACACTCCTTCTCGAATGCACATGGAACTTTCTCCATAATAGACCACATACTGGGTCACAAATTAGGTCTCAATCGATACCAAAAGATTAAGATTATTCTCTGCATATTCTCAGACCATAATGCTTTAAAACTGGAACTCAATCACAAGAAAAAATTTGGAAGAAATTTAAACACCTGGAAGCTAAAGACCACTCTGCTCAAGAATGTTTGGGTCAACCAGGAAATCAAAGAAGAACTTAAACAATTCATGGAAACCAGTGAGAACAAAAACACATCGGTCCAAAACCTATGGAATACTGCAAAGGCGGTCCTAAGAGGGAAATACATAACCATCCAAGCCTCACTCAAAAAAATAGAAAAATCCTGAATTTACCAACTAACTTTACACCTTAAAGAACTAGAGAAAAGCAACAAACGATGCCTAAGCCATGCATTAGAAGAGAAATAATTAAGATTAGAGCAGAGATCAATGAATTAGAAACCAGAAATATAGTAGATCAGATCAATGAAACTAGAAGCTGGTTCTTTGAAAGAATTAATAAGATCAATAAACCACTGGCCAGACTTATCCAAAAGAAAAGAGAAAGGACACAAATTAATAAAATTATGAATGAAAGGGGAGAGATCATGACTAACACCAAGGAAATAGAAACAATTATTAGAAATTATTTTCAACAACTATATGCCAATAAATTGAGCAACCTGGAAGTAATAGATGCCTTCCTGGAAACCTATAAACCCCCAAGACTGAAATAGGAAGAAATTGACAACGTGAATAGGACAATAACCAGTAACGAGATTGAAGCAGTGATCAAAAACCTCCCAAAAAACAAGAGTCCAGGGCCTGATGGATTCCCTGGGGAATTCTACCAAACATTCAAAGAAGAAATAATACCTATAATCCTGAAGCTATTTCAAAAAATAGAAACAGAAGGAAAGCTTCCAGACTCATTCTATGAGGCCGGCAGTACTTTAATCTCCAAGCCAGGCAAAGACCCCATCAAAAAGGAGAATTTCAGACTGATATCTGAATATGGATTCCAAAATCCTCAACAAAATCCTAGCCAATAGGATCCAACAATACATTAAAAGGATCATCCACCACGACCAAGTGGGATTTACCCCAGGGATGCAAGGGTGGTTCAACATTTGCAAATCAATCAATGTGATAGAACACATTGATAAGAGGAGAGAGAAGAACCATATGGTTCTCTCAATTGGTGCAGAAAAAACATTTGACAAAATCCAGCATCCTCTCCTGATTAAAACTCTTCAGAGTATGAGGACAGAGGGAACATTCCTCAAGTTCATAAAATCCATCTATGAAAAGCCCACATCAAATATCATCCTTAATGGGGAAAAGCTGAGAGCCTTTCCCTTAAGATCAGGCACACGACAAGGATGCCCACTCTTGCCACTATTGTTCAACATAGTACTAGATGTCCTAGCAAAAGCAATCAGACAACAAAAAGAAATAAAAGGTATTCAAATTGGCAAAGAAGAAGTCAAACTCTCTCTCTTTGCAGATGACATGATACTTTATGTGGAAAATCCAAAAGACTCCACCCCCAAATTACTAGAACTCATAACAGCAATTCAGTAATGTGGCAGGATACAAAATCAATACACAGAAATTAGTTGCTTTCTTATACACTAACAATGCAACTGTAGAAAGAGAAATTAGAGAAATGATTCCATTTACAATAGCACCAAAACCCATAAGATACCTTGGAATAAACCTAACCAAAGAGGTAAAGGATCTATACTGTAGGAACTACACAACACTCATGAAAGAAATTGAAGAAGACACAAAATGATGGAAAAACATTCCACGCTCATGGATCAGAAGAATGAACATTATTAAAATGTCTATGCTACCCAGAGCAATCTATACCTTCAACATCATCCTGATCAAAACTCCAATGACATTTTTCAAAGTGCTGGAACAAACAATTCTAAAATTTGTATGGAATCAGAAAAGGCCCTGAATCACCAAGGAAATGTTTAAAAAGAAAAACAAAGCTGGAGGCATCACGTTGCTGGATTTCAAGCTATATTACAAAGCAGCGATCACCAAGACAGCATGGTACTGACACAAAAACAGACATATAGACCAATGGAACAGAATAGAGAACCCAGGTATGGACTCTCAACTCTATGGTCAAATAACTTCGACAAAGCAGGAAAAAATATGCAATGGAAAAAAGACAGTCTCTTCAATAAATGGTGCTGGGAAAATTGGACAATTATATACAGAAGAATGAAACTAGACCATTCTCTAACCCCATACACAAAGTTAAACTCCAAATGGATGAAAGACCTCAATGTGAGACAGGAATCCATCAAAATCCTAGAGGAGAACATAGGCAGTAACCTCTTTGACATCGGCCACAGCAACTTCTTTCAAGATACATCTCCAAAGGCTAGTGAAACAAAAGCAAAAATGGGGGTGCCTGGGTGGCTCAGTTGTTAAGTGTCTGCCTTCGGCTCAGGTCATGATCCCAGGGTCCTGGGATTGAGCCCCGCATCAGGCTCCCTGCTCGGCGGGAAGCCTGCTTCTCCCTCTCCCACTCCCCCCGCTTGTGTTCCTGCTCTTGCTGTCTCTGTCTCTGTCAAATAAATAAATAAAATCTTTAAAAAAAAAAAAAAGCAAAAATGAACTTCTGGGACTTCATTAGGATAAAAAGCTTCTGCACAGCAAAGGAAACAGTCAACAAAACAAAGAGGCGACCCACAGAATGGGAGAAGATATTTGCAAATGACACTACAGATAAAGGGCTGGTATCCAAGATCTATAAAGAACTTCTTAAACTCAACACACAAAAACCAAATAATCAAGTCAAAAAATGGGCAGAAGACATGAACAGACACTTCTCCAAAGAAGACATACAAATACAGGCTAATAGACACATGAAAAATGTTCATCGTCATTAGCCATCAGGGAAATTCAAATCAAAACCACATTGAGATACCACCTTACACCAGTTAGGATGGCAAAAATTGACAAGGCAAGAAACAACAAATGTTGGAGAGGTAGTGGAGAAAGGGGAACCCTCTTACACTGTGGTGGGAATGTAAGTTGGTACAGCCACTTTGTAAAACAGTGTGGAGGTACCTCAAAAAATTAAAAATAGAGCTACCCAACAACCCAGCAATTGCACTACCAGGTATTTACCCCAAAGACACAGATGTAGTGAAAAGAAGAGCCATATGCACCCCAATGTTCATAGTAGCAATGTCCGCAATAGCCAAACTGTGGAAAGAGCCGAGATGCCCTTCAACAGATGAATGGATAAAGAAGATGTGGTCCATATATACAATGGAATCATACTCAGCCATCAGAAAGGATGAAAACTTTTACATCAACATGGATGGGATTGGAGGAGGTTATGCTAAGTGAACTAAGTCAAACAGAGAAAGTCAATTATCATATGGTTTCACTTATTTGTGGAACATAAGGAATAGCATGGAGGACATTAGGAGAAGGAAGGGAAAATTGAAGAGGGGGAATCAGAGGGAGAAATGAATCATGAGAGACTATGGACTCTGAGAAACAAGCTGAGGATTTTAGAGGGGATGGGGGTGGGAGGATGGGTAGCCCAGTAATTGGTATTAAGGAGGGCATGTACTGCATGGAACACTGGGTGTTATACAAAAACAATAAATCATGGATCACTGCCTCAAAAACTAATTATGTATTATATGGTGACTAAGATAACATAATAAAATTAAATTAAATTAAAAAACAAAAAAAAAAAACAAAAGAAGAGACAAGGGCTATTTGATCCTCCCAATTGATGCAGAAAAAGCATTTGACAAATATAGCATCTTTTCCTGATTAAAACTCTTCAAAATATTGGGATAGAGGGTACATATCACAATATCATAAAAACCATCTATGAAAAGCCCACAGTGAATATCATTCTCAATGGGGAAAAACTGGGAGCTTTTCCTTTAGGGTTAGGAACACAACAGGGATGCCCACTCTCGCCACTATTGTCCAACATAGTACTAGAAGTCCTAGCAACAGCAATCAGACAACAAAAAGAAATAAAACGCATTCAAATTGGCAAAGAAAAAATCAAACTCTCTCTCTTTGCCAATGACATGATACTTTATGTGGAGAACCAAAAAGACTCCACCCCCAAATTACTAGAACTCATACAGCAATTCAGCAATGTGGCAGGATACAAAACCAATACACAGAAATCAGTTGCATTTATATACACTAACAATGTAACTGAAGAAAGAGAAATTAAGGAATCGCTTCCATTTACAATAACACCCAAAACCATAAGATACCTAGGAATAAACCTAACCAAAGAGGTAAAGGATCTGTACTCTAGATACTACAGAATGCTTAAAGAAGAAATTGAGGAAGACACAGAGATGGAAAAACATTCCATGCTCATGGATTGGAAGAACAAATGTGAAAATGTCTATGCTGCCTAGAGCAACCTACACTTTCAGTGCAATCCCTATCAAAATGCCATTGACATTTTTCACAGAGCTGGAACGAACAATCCTAAGATTTGTATGGAATCTGAAAAGACCCCGAATAGCCAGGGGACTTTTGAAAAAGAAAACCAAAGCTGGGGGCATAATGATGCCTGACTTCAAGCTATATTACAAAGCTGTGATCATCAAGGCAGCATGGTATTGGCACAAAAACAGACACCTAGATCAATGGAACAGAATAGAGAACCCAGGTATGGACCCTCAACTCTATGGTTAAATAAGCTTCGACAAATCAGGAAAGAATATCCAATGGAAAAAAGACAGTCTCTTCAATAAATGGTGCTGGGAAAATTGGACAATTATATACAGAAGAATGAAACTAGACCATTCTCTAACCCCATACACAGAGATAAACTCTAAATGGATGAAAGACCTCAATGTGAGACAGGAATCCATCAAAATCCTAGAGGAGAACATAGGCAGTAACCTCTTTGACATCGGCCACAGCGACTTCTTTTAAGACACATCTCTAAAGGAAGGCAAGGGAAACAAAAGCAAAAATGAACTTTTGGGACTTCATCAAGATAAAAACCTTCTGCACAGCAAAGGAAACAGTCAACAAAACAAAGAGGCGACCCACAGAATGGGAGAAGATATTTGCAAATGACACTACAGATAAAGGGCTGGTATCCAAGATCTATAAAGAACTTCTCAAACGCAACACACAAAAACCAAATAATCAAGTCAAAAAATGGGCAGAAGACATGAACAGACACTTCTCCAAAGAAGACATACAAATGGTTAACAGACACATGAAAAAATGTTCAACATCACTAGCCATCAGGGAAATACAAATTAAAACCACAATGAAATACCACCTTACACCAGTTAGAATGGCAAAAATTAACAAGAGAGGAAACAACAGTTAGTGAGGATGTGGAGAAAGGGGAACCCTCTTACACTATTGGTGGGAATGCAAGCTGGTATAGCTACTCTGGAAAACAGTATGGAGGTTCCTCAAGACGTTAAAAATATGACCCAGCAATTGCACTACTAGATATCTACCCCCAAAGATGCAGACATAATGAAAATAAGGGGCACATGCACCCCAACGTTCATAGTAGCAATGTCCACAATAGCCAAACTGTGGAAAGAGCCGAGATGTCCTTCAACAGATGAATGGATAGAGAAGGTGTGGTTCATATATACAATGGAATAGTACTCAGCCATCAGAAAGGATGAATACCCACCATTTGCACTGACATGGATGGAACTAGAGGGGATTATGCTAAGTGAAATAATTCAAGCGAAGAAAGACAATTATCATATGATTTCACTCATATGTGCAATGTAAGGATTAGTGCAGAGGACCACAGTGGGGCAGGAGTATGGAGGGAAAACTGAATGGGAAGAAATCAGAGAGGCAGACAAACCATAAGAGACTCTGGACTCCAGGAAAGAAACTGAGGGTTACAGAAAGGAGAGGGTTGGCGGGATGGGGTAACCGGGTGGTGGGTATTAAGGAGGGCACGTGTGGTGATGAGCACTGGGTGTCATATGCAACTAATTAATCACTGAACACTACACCAAAAACTAATAATGTATTATATACTGGCTAATTGAACATAACAAAAAACCATAAATGTGTGGTATAGGGAAAGAGACAAGTCAAAGGTGACACCCAAGATTTTTGGGCTGCACAACTGAAAGAATAGAATTACTATTAACGGAGATAGGAGAAACAGTAGGAACAGGTGGGAGGTGAGTGGGGAATCAGGAGTTTAATTTTAAACTATTAGGTTTAAGATGTCTATTAGATATTCAATTGTATATACAAATCAAGAGTTGAAAGTTGGGGTCTGATCTAAAGATACAGATTTGGGAGAAGGGTGCCTGGGTGGGCTCACTTTGTTAAGTACCCAGCTCTTGGTTTCAGCTCAGGTCATGACCTCATGAGTTGTGGGATCCAGCCCCACATCAGGCTCCGTGCTCAGCAGGGAGTCTGCTTGAAAATTCTCTCTCCCTCTCCCTATCCCCCCTGCACCCTGCGCTCTCTTGCTCTAATAAATAAATAAATAAATAAATAAATAAATAAATAAATAAATCTTTTTTAAAAAGATAGATTTGGGAGTTGTTGGGGTACAGGTAATATTTAAAGCTACAAGACTGAATGAAAACACAAGGGAATGAATGTAGATAGAACAGAAAGGCATTTCAATTGCTGAACATTTAGGCGTCAGAGAGATCAGTTTGGAAGTCCTTAGTATATAGATGGTGTTTAAATCCTTGGGAAAGGAGAAAAAAGATCACCTAGAGAAAGAATGCAGGATGAAAATAGACTGAGTCCCAGGGAACTCAAGTATTTTAAGCAGCTGCCAGTAGGAGGAAAACCAAGGGAACATGTTACCATGTTAGTGCCTTTAGGCAAGAGTAGAGTATCTTACGGAACAGTGACTATTCACTAGCATCAGATAAGGATGAGAGATCAAATGTCAAAAAAATGATTTGGTGGGTGGAAAAGATACCAAGACTTCTTGTAAAACTATTTGCTGGCACTAATAGAGATAATATTTGGGGGGGCACTTTGGCCAACTGTTAAGTAAAGAATGCAGAGAAAGGCCACTGATAAGCTCATAATACCATTTAACCAGAATGTCATCTAGCATCCCAAATGCACAACTAGGCATGAATCAAATACCTGAAAAATACGCAGTTGAGAACAGCAACTACCAAGTGGTTCCAGGGATATGGCAGCCTATGTCATTTGGATCGATCCTGTTACTGAATACAGTTTAAAATGGTAGGTAATTTTAAAAATAATCTTTCTTAAAAGGATTGAGGGGCTAACAAGAGACCAAGAAATTATCAGATCAAAATCTAAGTAAAAGCAGGAAACCAGAGAAGTAAAAGAAGCACTTTAGGTGCTTTTCTGGAAAAGCATTTGTCCATGTGAGCTAATTTGAACTTCAGCTTTGTTGTAGGGGCCAGAATCAAGGCCCAGGATGGAAAGTTGGGACTCCAAAGAGCGCCTACATCTGTGAGGGAAAAGTAAACTGGGGGGAAAAAAGCACAACTACCACCACCTCTATCTCTGCACACTCAAGTACTACAAGGAAAAATGTTTTGATACTAGGTAAGCAAAAAATAAAACAGAGCTAAACAAAAACAAAAACAAGAACAAAACCCAAAATGCTAAATACTGTCTCAGAATATAGAACTACATCTAGGCTTGAGAAGATGTACAAATCAAATTGACATAATCTGTGTGGTTCAGGAAAACTTCAAGTAATAAACGAATTTTAAGTGGTCCCAAAAAGGTTCTGGAACTAGGAATCTGGAAAAAACAGATACTTTTGGGGGAAAGCCACTTTCATACTAGGCCTCAGATGATTCCTGCAAGTAACCTTTTCAAGGACAATGATCTACATGTAGTAAAGAATAAGCAAGTACACAAGGAAAAAACAAGCATACTGTGAATGAGAACTAGCTTGAGTTAACAGCAAGAACAAACCAATAAAAACTTCAGATATTAATATTATGAGACACATAGTATAAAACAATTACATTTACCATGTTTTAAGAAATAAAAGGCAAGATTGAACATACCACAGAAAATAGGCTGTTATAGAAGATACCAGAGCTGATTTGAAAAAATCCAAATAGAACTTTTAGAAATAAAAAAATACAATAACTAAAATAAAAAATTCAAATTAGACACAGCTGGAATGAGAGAGTTAACTGAAAGATAGAGGATAGATATTATTCAGAATATACCATGGAGAGGCAAAAAGGTGAAATATACAAAAAGATTTAAAGTCCTGGGAGATGAAGTGAGAAAGATTAATATACATGTAATAGGAGTTCTAGAAGGAGAGGAAAGAGATAGAATGGGGGCAAGGTTCCAAATGAGGAGGCAATTACTGAAAAAATTCAGAATGTTGAAAGCTACCATAGGGGAGCAAATTTTGACACCCTACAATGTGTCTTTTTGACATGTGGATTCATTTTAGAGTCATTATATCTAAGAAACAGAAGGCTTAGGAAGAACCTGTGACCTTCCCCCTAAATGTCTAAAAGAATTTAGATAGAGGACCTGCTCCAGGAAGGGAGCTATCACCATAGATGACTACAATGTAATATGAACTAGGGGTGGTAGACAGAGAGGAACCTAGCAGACTGTTTGTTAACATTCCTCTATGTCTCATGGTTTCTGTGTGGCCCAGCAAACATTTGTTTACCAAACATTTACTCTTTTTCATCTTCTTGTAAATTGTCTTTCATCCCGTTGAAGTCCCAGACCTCTATCCCCTTCTCCTTGGCTCTGGATGGCATATAAGCCTCAATTGTCTGTGTCTGGGTCTCATATACTTAAGAACCCCCATATGCACATAATTAAATTTAATTTTCTCTAATCTGTCTTGTGTCCATTTAATTCTTAGACCGGCCAAAAGAAACTTGAAGGGTAGAATAAAATTTTCCCCTCCCTAATTCACAGTTCACAAATTCAATAAGCTTATACATTCCTAAACAGATTAAATAAATAAGAAAACTACACTAGGTACACAGTGAAACTACTGAACATCAAAGGCAAAGAAAATCTTAAAAGGTGACAGAAAAAAAAACAGATCACATTCAGAGTAGTGGCAGTTAGACAACAGATAAACCAGAAGACAATGGAATGATATTTTCAGTAGACTGACCAAAAAATAATTGCTAACCCAGAATTTTATATTCAGTGAACATTTTTTCAAGAAAAAGGAATAAGATAGACATTTCAGAATAGCAGAAACAAAGTTGCCATCAGCAAAATAAAGAGATTCAGGATCTACACCTCATATGGGAGGAAAGAGCTTCTGGATTGGGGGACAGAGAAGCAAAAGAGAATGAGGAGCAAAGTGGTAAGTCTGTGGTTAAATCTCCATGAGCACTGAATGTATAAAACAATAATGTCTTATGGGATTAAAAAGCAAACATGATGAAATTAACATACACAACAATACATAAGTAGGGAAAGGAGTCAATAGAGTTAATGTATTCTAAGTTTTCTGGAAAAAAGATAAAGTTTTTGATTAATTTTAGTTTATAAAAAGCAATAAGTATGCATTTTGTAATTTCTAGAGTAACCACTAAAAGAATAGAAAACTTTTGAACTATGAGAGGGGAAAAAATTGTAGCTATAAAAATAAACAAAAGAAGGCAAGAAAGGAAAATAAATGAAACACAGAACAGGTGGGAGAAATAGCACAAAATAAGGCAGCAATTTAAACTGAAATGTCAGTAAAAAAGTGCAAATGGACCAAATATTCCAATTAAATGATTGTCATGAAGGATCAAAAATGTCAATTATATAAAAGATACAAGAGATACATGTTAAACTTAAATAGAAAAAAAGTTGGGGAGAGTTAAGATGTGCAGTAGCTGAAGGACCTTCTCCTTGCCTCATCCCTTGAACACGGATAGATAAATATCAAATCATTCTAAACACCCAAGAAATCAATCTGAGGACTGACAGAACAAACTGCACAACTAGAGGGAGAGAAGAGGCCATATAGTGGAAGGTAGGAGGTGCAGAGATGTGATTTAGGGGAGAAAGAGATCATGGGTGCTGTGGAGAGGAGGGAGCCCTGATCACAGAGAGAGGTGAGAGAGAGAGAGAGAGAGAGAGAGAGAGAGAGAGAACAATGCACAAGGGATTGCACAAGGAAAACACTTCCCCAAAGCCATTAACTGAGAAAATGAAAGGGGCTGATTATTGTGAATTTTTATAACCAGCGGAGCTCAAAGATTGGAGTTTTAGAAGTCTGCACAGTGGCTGGTGTTGGGCCAGTGCTCCTGTGGTGAAGGAGGGCAGAGGCCTGGGAGTGGATAACGTGATCTGAGGATCCTCTGGGATGCACTGGGAGAGAAGTTTCCCCCTTTTTGGAGTGCCTCTTGGAGAGATGGCACTGCCTCTCCAGGGACAAAAGAGCTGGTGGGTGACACTGAGCTGCCCCATTCATTAGCATACAAGCAGAGGCAGCTGCTGAGGGCAGCTAACCTGGACGCTGGCCTTTTGCTGTGTTTTACCATAAACTCCAAACCCCTGTGTGTTTCTGCAACTTCCCTTCTGGGACGACCTGGCACCAGCCCTGGTGTGGCAAGACCCTCCCCCAGAGGATGAGACTGGGTCTGTGTTTTCAGGACCCCTAAATTTGGAGTTTTGAAACCCAGTTGGCATACCTGAGATATATACAGCACTGGGCTGCTGGGCGGGCAGATGGCCTGGACACAGACAGGGTGAAGGCAGGGATCTGAGACACACCTGGGACACAGGAGGGGAGTCTGTTTGCTCTTCTGTGAGGGCTTACTGGATGGTGGTGGGTGTAAACTCCCTAATCTGGGGATGAGGGAGAGGCACCATTTCTCCCCTCCCCATTAGCACAGACTTTCTTCAGTAAGCAACACAGTTCCCACAGTGGAGGCTTAAGCCACTTATACCAAGCCCTGACTCCCTGTGCTCAACTGGTGCTTCTTTACTAGTGCAAGTGTGTTTGAGAACCAGAAGCAGCAGTCTTCTTCCCCAGGAGACCAGAACAAACCCCCTGCAGGCACCAAGTCTGCTGACCGTAGAGTGCTACAAAGCTTCAGCTCTAATGGAAATAGGATCAGGCCTCTTTTAACAAGCAGACAAGAGCACACCTAGTTAAAACTTGCCACACTCCAGACAAGGTCCAAACACTCCTCACTGCAGGCAAGGAGAAACTCTGCAGAGGACTGACCTGAGCAAAAGAACAGCCAAAATACAGCAGCAGAATGCACAAAACATACATCAGAAACACTTCCTGAAATGCCAGACCACGGACCATATATGACCTCTTCTTAATAAAGCCATTACCTCAGGAGCAGGAAACATAACAGGCTTTCCTAACACACAGAAGTAGACAGAGATGTTGACAAAATGCCAAGATTGAGGGATTCACCCCAAAAGAAAGAAGAAAAGGTCATAGCCAAGGATCTAATCAAAACAGATATAAGTAATATGCCTGATCCAGAATTTAAAACAACAATCATAAGGATACTAGCTGGACTTGAGAAAATCAATGAAGACACCAGGGAGTCCCTGGTGTCTTTTAGATAAAAGACCTAAAAACTGTGAGGCCTAAATAAAAAATGTGGGGAAACTGACTGGATGTAATGACCACAAGGATGGAAGAAGCAGAGGAGCAAATAAGTGATATAATGAAATAATAATGAAGCTGAAGAGGGAAAGAAAAATATTGGATCACGAATGTAGACTTAAGGAACTCAGCAACTCCATAAAGCATAATAACATTCATATCATAGGAGTCCAGAAGAAGAAGAGAGGGAAAAGCGGGCAGAAGGTTTATTTGAGGAAATTACAGCTGAATACTTGCCTAATCTGGGAAAGGAAACAGACATCCAAATCCAGGAGGCACAGAGAACTCCCATCAAAATCAACAAAAGCAGGCCAACACCAAGACATATCGTAGTAAAATTTGCAAAATATAGAGATAAGGAAAAAATCCTAAAAGCAGCGGGGAAAAGAAATCCCTAACTGACAAGGGAAGATGAATAAGGTTAGCAGCAGTTCTCTCCACAGAAACTTGGCAGGCAAGAAGAGAGTGGCAGGATATATTCAATGTGCTGCAGGGGAAAAATATACAGCCAAGAATACTCTATCCAGCAAGGCTGTCATTAAGAACAGAAGGAGAAATAGAGTTTCTCAGACAAATAAAAACTAAAAAAGTTTGTGACCACTAAACCAGCCCTTCAAGAAATATTAAAGGAGACTCTTTGAGTGGGAAAGAAAGACCAAAAGTGACAAGACTAGAAAGGAACAGAGAAAATCTCCAGAAATAACGACTTAACAAGTAATACAATGACACTAAATTCATATCTATCAATAATTACTCTGAACATAAATGGACTAAATGCTCCAAGTAAATGACATAGGGTGTTAGAATGGATAAAAAACCAAGACCCATCTATATGCTGCCTACAAGAGACTCATTTTAGACCTAAAGACACCTGCAGATTGAAAGTGAGGGGATGGAGAACCATTTATCATGCTAATAGATATCAAAAGAAAGGCAGAGTGGCCATACTTAGATAAACTAGATTTTAAGACAATGACTTTTTTGGAGGGGATGGGGGAGGGGGGATTGGTTAGCCTGGTGATGGGTAGTAAGGAGGGCATGTACTGCATGGCGCAGTGGGTGTTATATGAAAGCAATGAATCGTGGATCACCACATCAAAAACTAATGATGTATTGTATGGTGACTAACATAACATAATAAAATTTAAAAAATTTTTTTAAAAAGAATAAAACAAAGACTGTAACAAGAGATGAAGAAGGCACTATATCATAATATAGGGGTCTATTCTATCCAACAAGAAGATCTAACAATTGTAAATATTTATGCCCCCCAAATAAGGAGCACCTAAATATATAAAACAATAACAAACATAATGAAACTCATTGATAATAATACAATCATAGTAGGGGACTTTAACACCCCACTCACAGCAATGAACAGATGATCCAAGCAAAAAATCTACAAGGAAATGATGGCTTTGAATGACACACTGGACCAGATGGACTTAACAGATATACTCAGAACACTTTAGCCTAAAGCAGCAAAATACACATTCTTTTCAAGTGCACATGGGACATTCTCCAGAAAAGATCACATACTAGGTCACAAATCAGGCCTCAACAAGAACAACAAGATAGCGATCACACATGCATATTTTCAGAGCACAACTCTTTGAAACTTGAAGTCAACCACAAGAAAATATTTGGAAAGACCACAAATTCATAGAGGTTAAAGAACATCCTACTAAAGAATGAATGGGTTAACCAGGAGATTACAGAAGAAATAAAAAAAAAAATACATGGAAACAAATGAAAATGAAAACACGGGTCCTAAACCTTTGGGATGCAACAAAAACAGTCATAAGAGGGAAATATATCACAATACAGGCCTACCTCAAGAAGCAAGAAAAGTCTCAAATATACAACCTAACTTTACACTAAAGAAGCTAGAAAAGGAACAGCAAATGAAGCCTAAAGCCAGCGGAAGAAGGGAAATAATAAAGATTAGAGCAGAAATAAATGATCTAAAACAAGCAAAAAACCCCAGTAGAAGAGATCAATGAAACTAGGAGCTGGTTCTTTGAAAGAATTAATAAAATTGATAAATGCCTAGCCAGACTTATCAAAAAGAAAAGAGATAGGACCCAAATAAATAAAATCATGAATGAAAGAATGAGAGAGGAGAGATCACAACCACAGAAAAATAGAATTACGAGACTATTATGAAAAATTATATGCCAACAAATTGAGTAATCTGGAAGAAATGGATAAATTCCTAAAAACATAAACTACCAAAATGGAAATAGGAAGAAATAGAAAGAAAATGTGAACAGACCAATAACCAGCAAAGAAACTGAATCAGCAATAAAATATCTCCCAATAAATAAAAGTCAGGGCCAGATGGCTTTCCAGGGGAATTCTACCAAACATTTAAAGAAGAGTTAATACTATTCTTCTCAAACTGTTCTAAAAAATAGAAAGGGAAGAAAAATTTCCAAACTCATTCTATGAGGCCAGCGTTACCTTGATTCCAAAGCCAAAGACCCCACTAAAAAGGAGACTTACAGGCCAATATCCCTGATGAACATGGATGCAAAAATTCTCAACAAAATACTAGTAAGTTGAATCCAACAGTACATTCAAAGAATCATTCACCATGATCAAGTGGGATTTATTCCTGGGATTCAAGGGTGGTTCAATATTCACAAATCAATCAACATGATATACCACATTAATAAAAGAGAGGATAAGAACCATGTGATCTACTCAATAGATGAGGAAAAAGCATTTGACAAAATACAGCGCCCCTTCTTGATAAAAACCCTCAACAAAGTAGGGATAGAGGAAATATGCCTCAACATCATAAAGGCCATATACTCAATGGGGAATATTTTAATAAAATATTATTTTGTTTATTATTATTATTCTCAATGGGGAAAAAGTGAAAGCTTCTCCTCTACAGTCAGGAACAAGACAGGAATGTCCACTCTCACCACTGTTATTTAACATAGTACTGGAAGTCCTAACCTCAACAGACAAAAACAACAACAAAAAATAAAAGGCATCCATGGGGCACCTGGGTGGCTCAGTCGTTAAGCGTCTGCCTTCGGCTCAGGTCATGGTCCCAGGGTCCTGGGATCGAGCCCCGCGTCGGGCTCCCTGTTCGGCGGGAAGCCTGCTTCTCCCTCTCCCACTCCCCCTGCTTGTGTTCCCTCTCTCGCTGTCTCTATCTGTCAAATAAATAAATAAAATCTTAAAAAAAATAAAAATAAAAATAAAAGGCATCCAAATCAGCAAGGAAGAAGCCAAACTTTCACTGTTTGCAGACAACATGATACTCTCTGTAGAAAACCCAAAAGATTCCACCAGTACTCCACGAATTCAGTAATGTCACAGGGTACAAAATCAGCGTACAGAAATCTGTTACATTTCTATACACCAATAATGAAGCAGCAGAAAATTCAAGGAATTGATCCCATTCACAATTGCACCAAGAAACATAAGATACCTGAGAACAAACCTAACCAAAGAGGTAAAAGATCTGTACTCTGAAAACTATAGAACACTTGTGAAAGAAATTGAAGAGGACACAAAGAAATGGGAAAACATTCCATGCTCATCGGTTGGAAGAACACACATTGTTAAAATGTCTATACTACCCAAAGCAATTTACACATTTCATGCAATCCCTATCAAAATACCACCAGCATTTTTCACAGAGCTAGAACAAACAATCTTAAATTGTGTATGGACCCAAAAAAGACCTCAAATAGCCAAAGCAACCTTGAAAAAGAAAAGCATAGTTGGTGGCATCGCAATTCTGAACTTCAAGCTCTATTACAAAGCTGTAGTCATCTAGACAGTGTGGTACTGAAACAAAAACAGACCCATAGATCAATGGAACAGAATACAGAACCCAGAAATGAACCCACAACTCTACTGTCAACTAATCTTCAACAAAGCAGCAAATAATATCCAATGGAAAAAGAGTCTTTTCAACAAATGGTGTTGGGAAAATTGGACAGCAACATGCAGAAGAATGAAACTGGACCACTTTCTTATACCATAGACAAAAATAAATTCAAAATGGATGAAAGACCTAAACGTGAGACAGGAAACCATCAAAATCCTAGAGGAGAACACAGGCACTAACCTCTTTGACATCACCCATAGCAACTTCCTACTAGATATGTCTCCTGAGGCAAGGGAAAGGAGAGCAAAAATGAACTACTGGGACTTCATCAAGATAAAAAGTTTCTGTACAGTGACAGAAACAATCAACAAAACTAAAAGCCTTTGGAATGGGAGAAGATATTTGCAAATGACATATATGATAAAGGGTTAATATCCAAAATCTACAAAGAACTTACCAAATTCAACACCCCAAAAATAAATAATCTGGTTAAGAAATAGGCAGAAGACGTGACTAGACATTTTTCCAAAGAAGACATCCAGATGGCTGACAGACACATGAAAAGATGCTCAACATCACACATCATCAGGAAATACAAATCAAAACTAGAGTGAGATATCACCTCCCACCTGTCAGAATGGCTAAAATTAACAACACAGGAAACAACAGGTGTTGGTGAGGATGTAGAGAAAGGGGAACCTTCTTGCACTGTTGGTGGGAATGCAAACTGGTGCAGCCACTCTGGAAAACAGTATAGAGGTTCCTCAAAAAGTTAAAAATAGAGCTACCCTATGAACCAGAAATTATACTACTAGGTATTTACCCAAAGGATACAAAAATATTGTTTCAAAAGGGCACATGCACCCCAATGTTTATAGCAGCATTATCAACAATAGGCAAATTTTGGAAAGAGTCCAGATGTCAATTGACTGATGATGAACGGATAAAGAAGATGTGGTGTGATATATATATATAAAATGGAATATTACTCAGCCACAAAAAAAGGAATCTTGCCATTTGAAACAATGTGGATGGAGCTAGAGTGTATTATGTTAAGCAAAATAAATCAGTCAGAGAAAGACAAATACCATATGATTTCACTCATATGTGGAATTTAAGAAACAAAACATATGAACATAGGGGAAAGAAAAAAAGGGGGGGGGGCAAACCGTAAGAGACTCTTAACTATAGAGAACTTGAGGGTTGCTGGAGGGGAGGTAGGCAGGGGATGGGCTAAATGGGTGATGGGTATTAAGTTGGGCACTGCTGTGATGAGCACTGGGTGTTGTATGGAAGTGATGAATCATAAAATTATACTCCTGAAACTAATATTACACTATATGTTAACTAGTTAGAATTTAAATAAAAACTTGAAACATTAAAAAAGAGAAAGAAGGGGCGCCTGGGTGGCTCAGTTGGTTAAGCGACTGCCTTCGGCTCAGGTCATGATCCTGGAGTCCCGGGATCGAGTCCCGCATCGGGCTCCCTGCTCCGCAGGGAGCCTGCTTCTCCCTCTGACCCTCCCCCCTCTCATGTGCTCTCTCTCTCTCATTCTCTCTGTCTCAAATAAATAAA